>NW_013542870.1:4445-82067 GCF_000499545.2 Eimeria tenella
CAGCAGCAGCAGCAGGGCTGCTGCTGCTGCTGCTGCTGCTGCTGCTGCTGCTGCTGCTGCTGCTGCTGCTGCTGCTGCTGCTGCTGCTGCTGCTTGAAGCTCCTGGATCCCTCAGAAGAGCGGTTTCTGAGGCGCCCTCCCCCTGGTCACGAGCTGCTGCATGCGCTGCATGCGCTGGAGTGAGCGGGGGGCTGGCTGCATGAGTTGCATGCGGCAGCTGTAGCGGCTTTGAGTCCGCCGCAGAGCCGAAATCGACGAAATTCAATATCCCCAGTTGGCCCTGAGAGGCCTCCGGAAGCCCTTGATCTGCGCTAGTTGGCATTTTCCAGTGCACCGGAGACCAATGGTCCTCGAGTTGCGCAAGAACTGCGGAAGTTCAAGTCCATTCAAGGCAGCGACGGACTTGTGCTGGCGGCTGCGGCACGGGCTGCATTGCCGTTCCCGCCGCCTGGGAAGCCGCCGCAGGAAAAGGCTTCAATTATTCAGTTTCCATTCAAAGAATTAATCTCCTCCGCAGCTGCTGCAGCTCAGAACGCCGCTCCAGCTGGGTTTGCATGCGCTGCGACGACTGCGCCAGAGCGCCGTTTTAGATGGGGAAAGCGGGAGTTTTGGGGCGTTTTCTTGCGTCTGCAGCCGTTTAAACCACTTCATGTTGAAATTAAAGAGGTGAAGAAGCCTCCTGATAAGAATTAAGAGGCTAATAGCGCAGGCTGTGTAGCCGCCGCGCCGCCTGGCAGCATCGGTCGAGGCGCGGCTGTGTCTATCGCAGCCCCTTCCGCCGTCCCTGAAGTTTGGCTTCTTTTTATTGAAACGATTTGAAATAAACACTTGATGCAAATTATGGCGCACTGAAATCCACGTAATAGAGCCAGATCACACTGTACGCGCTGTGCTGATGACCCACTCAACCGCATAGCCATTCGAGAACCAGCCACGCAGTTGGTGCCCTCCGCTGGGTAATCGTTTTATTTTCCCTGAAATAATAACGTTTTTTGAATAATTGAATATGTTGCAGCTGCGAAATTTAGAAATCGAAGAGCCTTCCGGTTCACAACGACGCAGCGCTGCGCAGCGACAGAACATGAACGCGGCCGGGCGCTTGGCGCTCGAGCTGTTGAATGCAGCCTTATTCAGCAAAATTTAGGGAATTTAAATAATAAATATTCTTTTTGTCACCCAAAGGCCTCAACAGAAGCACTATTTTAGGGATAGATCGTTGAATTGAGCTGCTGCAGCGTGGGCTGCGTGCGCTGAAGGGGAAGCTGCTAAGGAAGCGAACGCAAAATTGCGCCAAGAGGCCACAGTGTGAGTAACTGAACAATTCTGTCTTGTTCTGGAATGCCAATTAGAATAAATCCAAACTCTGAGTCCACATTTCGAAAATGACTTCAATATCCCCAGTGTTCAACTTGAATTGGTAACAAACGAAATTCAAGTCTTTTTTAAAACATGCACTTTTTTGCTGCTGCTCTCGTTCAACTTGCAACAGCGCTACAAGCCCATTACAGGCATTCATCTGCCTTGTGGCAGCTCACTTGGCTTTACTTGCTGCAAAAAAAAGGATTAAGAGATCAATACCTTTGCTGCTGCTGCTGCTGCTGCTGTTTTGATTCCTTATCTCTTCTCCTGATAGCCATTTGAGCCAACGCAACCGCCTGGGGAAGCAGCAGCAGCAAGAAGCCCAGAAGTGCTGCTGCTGCGCCGTTTGGATGTGCAGGCAGCAGCAGCAAGCGCAGCTAGCTGCCCCACATGCAGCAGCACTTTGCCTCTGCTGCACCACCGGCGCTGCAGCAAAGTAGTATTTCAATTCGAAGGCTTTGGTCTTCACCTTTGGGAATTTAAAAGCTCTTAAAACAGGGAAAAGGGGCAGCTTTGATGGGCTATATTTGCAGCTTTTAAAGATCCTTTTGTGCAGCAGCAGCAGCAGCAGCAGCAAAAGGCTTTCTATCTGTAGGCCAGTTTCGTTATCTAAGCATCACCGTGGGCCCCTGCTGCAGCCTGGGGACCCCACTGCCCCTAGAGTTGAACTTTGGGGCTTTTAAATGCATGCATGCATTTTAACATTTCGTATTTGTTGTATTAAAAGATTTTAATGGACTTCTACTCTCTGGAGCCCTTTAATCTGTTATTTAACCTTTTGTTTTCTAGACGAGCTGCGCGGGGGGCCCCCTGGGGGCCCCCAATAAGAGCCGTTGAGCTTGTTTTTTTTGATAGTTAAGCCTCCCCTGGGGGGCCCCCTTTGCTGGGGGCCCCCAGGGGCCCTTAAGTCCCAACTGTACCCTTTTTTCATAAAAGAGTTTCTTTTTTGGGGGCCCAACTGTGGCCAAAAAGAGCTAATAGGGCGTTTGGGGGGTTGGGGGATTTAGAGGGTCTTTAGGGGAGAGAAAGGGACTCCGCAGCAGCTGCTGCGCTGCAGCAGCTCAGAGGCCAGCTTGCTGCTGCTGCTGCGCTGCAGCAGCTCAGGGGCCAGCTTGCTGCCGCTCCTACGCTGCAACAGCTCAGAGGCTAGCCCGCTGCAGCTGCTACGCTGCAACAGCTGAGAGGCCAGCATGCTGCAGCTGCTACGCTGCAACAGCTGAGAGGCCAGCATGCTGCTGCTGCTGCGCTGCAGCAGCTGAGAGGCCAGCTTGCTGCTGCTGCTGCGGCGATCGGGCGCTACAGCGCGGCAGCGACTATGAGAGAACCCTTTGACTGTAGAAGCAGGGAATGGGAGGAACTAATAAGTCTGCAGCAGGAAAGTGCAGCTTTAGGGTACTTTGCGTCTTTTTAATTTAGATTATTTCCGCGTTTTGTGGAGAAGAGAAGCCAGGTTGAGTGACAGACAGCGAGCGAAGGCGCAGACGAACAAGTCGGAGGGGGGCCCTGCTTCGAGGGAGGTCTGCTGCTGCTGTGCTAAAGTTGAAAAGAAACCTCTTCAGCTTTGAAAGAGTTGAAATAAATGAAAAGGAGGCTGGCGGCGGCGTTTGGGCTGCGGGTCGAGGCGCTTGCGGTGTACGTACACCTCAGAGCACCGCTGGACCGCCAGCAGTGTCCAAGCGGCGCATCGCGCCGGGAAAGCGAGCATTCTTTAGCGTAAATAGATTAATTTTGAATTAAACTTCTTCAAAGCATTAAATTTGAAGCAAAAGCTTCCCAAAATAGACCTCTTTTGGGCCAGGTCTTCCCCGGCCTCCCCTGAGCGATCGCGCCTGAGGTCGTCAGCGGCGCCTCGGTGGTCCTCTCTGTTCAGCTGGCCTTTTCGAGAAGTTGCTCTTGAGTTTTGTTTCTTTTTGCTTTTGCACATATTTTTTGAGCAGATCCATTTGTTTTAAACTGCAAATCGACGCCCACTGCGCCTCTCCCGAGTGTACAGACACCCAACCGCCGGCGCCGCCACCGCGACAGCTCGCGAGAGACCTCCGCTTCATTTTCTCCCACAGCCTGCGCTCGGGTGTCCAGACAGCTGCGTTCTTTCTCTGAGATTTCCTGGGGATCAACTCGCTGCGAAAAGGTCGCAAGGAAGCTGCAGCCCGCCGCTCGTCTGGGTCGGAAGGCAGCAGCAGCAGCAGCAGCAGCAGCCGCAGCGCAGCAGCCCGCGCTGTACGTACACCCGAGGCCCTCGCCTGCGCCTGCTGCCGCCTCCCCGTCTTCAGTTTTATTATCTCGGGAGGCCCCAGTGGCCTTTTCGCAGCTCTTAAACTGCTGCTGCTGCGGCCAGCTGCTGCGCAAGACCAGCAGAGACAGCGAGCTGCTGCTGCTGCTGCTGCTGCAGTGTCTCTTATCTCTTTTGCTGCTCCGCGCTGGCCCTGCTGCTTCCTCTCAGCCTCTCCAGCTTCAAATCCAATTTCAATTCTTTCTTAAAAAGGCCTTTTTGCTGCTCTCCCGCTTCTTTCGTCGGGCCAGCCCTGCCTGACCACTGGTCCCTGTCCAGCAGCAGCAGCAGCAGCAGCAACAGCGGCGGCAGCAGCAGCAGGGATCTGTACTTCTGCTGCAGCTGCAGCTGACTCTGGAGGCCCCAGAATGAACAGCAACCAACGGGGCCCCTGGGGCCCTCCCGAGGGCCCCCAGGGTCTCTTAAGGGGGCCTCAGGGGGCCCCCATCTTTCCTGGGTCTCTGAAGCAGCTGCAGCAGCTGCAGCAGCTGCAGCAGCTGCAGCAGCTGCAGCAGCTGCAGCAGCCAGTGGCGTTTCCCCAGCCCCACCTCGGCTCTCCCGCCTTCCAGCAGCAGCAGCAGCAGCAGCAGCAGCAGCAGCAGCAAGCAATGGCAGGAGGCCAGTACCCTTTTTGCGCGTGGAGGGCCCCTGGGCAGCCACTCATGGTGCGAATGATCCCCAGCCAGGGGGGCCCCCCTGCCCCCCCCATGGGCCCCCCAGTACCCTCTGAGGGCCCCCCTGGGGGCCCCCTTGGGGGGCCCCCTAGGGGCCTCCAGCAGTACGTTTGCCGGGTCGTGGGACAGGGGCCCCCCTTCCCCCTAAACCCTACGCAGCTGAGGCCCACAGGGGCACCGCAGGGGGCCCCCAGTGGGGGGGCCCCCCTTCCTTCTGTGCAGCTGCTGGGGGGGCCCCAGCAGCTCTCAAGGGGCCCCCAGGACTCGGGGGCCCCCTTGGGGCCCCTGGGGGCCCCCCTCTTCTCCAGGGGTTTGCTGAACCCAAGGGGGCCCTCGGCGAGGGCCCCCAGGGGGCCCCTAGGGGCCCCGCAGCAGTTCCTCTTCAAAGGGGGCGAGCAGCAGCAGCAGCAGCAGCAGCAGCAGCAGATACTTTCCTCTGTTGCGGGCTTGCCCGTGAGAAGGGACCAGCAGCAGCAGCACCACCACCACCAACAGCAGCAACAGCAAACGAGGCTCCAAGGGGCCAGCAGCACACAGCATCCCATGTATGGTAAAATCCATTCTGCTGCTGAGCTCTACAATGCGCGACAAGCCCAGCAGCAGCAACAGCAACAGCAACAGCAGCAACAACAGCAGCAGCAGCAACAGCAGCAACACCACAGAAACACCCCACCGGCTACGGTGGTCTCAAACGAGCTGCAACGGCCCCTCGGTGAGTCTTTCTCAGCAGCAACAACAAGCAAGCAGCAGCAGCAGCAGCAGCAGCACCGGCAGGAGCAGCAGCAGCAGCAGCAGGATTGCCGCTGCGCGTCCCAGCTGCTGCCTCACATAGAGAGCGACTTGAGCGACCGCTGCGGCGCCCCCAAAGTGCGGGCCATATCCGTGCCAACTGCTGCCTCTGCCTCGGCAGCAGCAGCAGCAGCAGCAGCAGCAAAGAGGCACGATCCCCCCATGCTCTGGCAGCCCCCCGAGGAAATAGGGGGGGGGCCCCCCTGCTTGAGCAGGGGCTTGCCCTACCGCCCTTGCCCGGAGGTCTCTGCTGGGGCCCCTGCTGCAGTATTGCCTTTGGAAAGCTGTGGGGGCCCCCCTGGGGCCCCCTTGGGGGCCCCCCTGGGGCCCCTGGGGGCCCCCGGGGGCCCCTGGAGCCGCGCTTCCACGGGGTGGAGGCCCCCCAGGAGGGCTGAGAGGGGCCCCGTTGGCCCCGGGGCCCCTCAAGGGTCTGCAGTGAGGTCAGTCTCAGCGCATGCAGAGAGCCTCAGGGGCTCTTTGGGAGTGGGGGAGAGGGGCCCCCAGGGGGCTTTCCTGGGGGCCCCCCTGGGGCCCCCCCTGGGGCCTCTTCGGGGGCCCCTGAGGGCCCCCGTGGGGCCCCTGCTGGCCCACGAGGCCCACATCTTCAGCCCCAAAGGCAGGCAGCAGCCCCCTGTGGCGCCTGGGCTAAGCAGGGGCCCCGGGGGCCCCCTTGAGGAGACAGAAGCAAAAAGAAACAAAAAGAAAGAAAAAAGAAAAGACAGAGACCGCAGCGAAGAGGACTTGGAGACAGAGACGGGAGACGCGGAGACAGAGGAGCGTTCGCCGAGTGTGGAGACAGTTGAGAGCCGCAGCAGCGGCAGCAGCAGCAGGGAGGTGCCGAAGGAGCCGCAGCAGCAGCACTGCAGCAGCGACAGCAGCAGCAGCAGCCTGCTGCTGAGCCCCCGCCAGGAAGCAGCAGAGCCCGCCGCCGAAGTCGAGCAGGAGAAGTACGTGAAGGTTTTGGTGCCCAAGTACGTCAGCTGGAAAGCCGCACAACAGCAGCAGCAGCAGCAGCAGCAGCAGGACGCCGCAGCAGCAGCAGGAGCAGCAGCAGCGGAGGCGTCGAGCCTCTCGCCCCGCAGCTCGCCGGCCGCGTCGGCGCCGCCCTCCCCCTCCTCCTCCCCCGCCTCCCCCACCCCCGCAGCAGCAGCAGCAGCAGCAGCAGCAGCAGCAGCAGCAGAGGTTCTGTGGGCCGAAGACTTGGCCGTGGACACTTCGCCCGCTGGCCTCGGCCGCGCCGTCGTAGTCAACACAAAACAGTGCAGAGCTGAGCGGCCCCTCATCAACACTTGCGTAGAGCGCCTGGGCTGGCTGCGCGACGACCAGACCACCCACAAAGGCAAGCAGCAGCAGCAGCAGCAGCAGCAGCAGCAGCAGCAGCAGCGGCAGCGGCAGGGGTAGCCGTAGCGGTAGTGGTGAAGGTAGCGGTGAAGGTAGTGGCAGCAGCTGCCGCTGCTGTTTCAGGGCTGTACATAGGGATGCTGTGCGTGCACCGGCTCAAGTAGCAGCGGTAGGAGCAGCAGCAGCAGCAGCAGGTCAACTAGCAGCAGCAGCAGCAGCAGTAGTTAGAGTGCACTCATAAACGCAGAAGCAGTAGCAGCAGGAATAGCAGTTTCAGTCGCGGGGGCAAAAGCAAACGGAGCAGCAGGACGAGCAGGAGTAGCTAGAAGCGCGCGCCGCAGCTGCGCGGCAGCCACAGCAGCAGCAGCAGCAGCAGCAGCAGCAGCAGCGGGTGCGTGTGTGGGGTTTGCAGGGAACATAATATGGCTGGGGGGCTCAGTGCCGGACCACGACCACCTCCGGTTTATGCGGAATGGGCAAATTGTGAATAGACTTCCGGGCATGTGGGACTTAACCAAAAAACGAATGCTTTCCAAAGTCCTTTATTTCTACCAAGACCTTTTCCCCCACCTCTACGACTTCTCCCCCCCTTGCTGGGCCTTTCCCGAGGACAGAGGTGCGCAGTTGCTGCTGCTGCTGCACCTGTGCTGCTGCTGCTGCACCTGTGCTGCTGCTGCTGCACCCGTGCTGCTGCTGCTGCTGCTGCTGCTGCACCTGTGCTGCTGCTGGTGCTGCATCTCATCTCTGGTACTGGTGCTGCATCATCTCTGCTGCTGGTGCTGCTGTTGCTTCACCTCTGCTGCTGCTGCTGCTGCTGCTGCTGCCTCACCCCTGCTGGTGCTGCTGCCGCCTACGCTGTGCCGCCGCCGCTGCTTCTGCTGCTGCTACTGCTGTGCAGCGCGGATAGAGCAGCTGCTGCACCCGCGGAACACGGAAACGTTCATAATAAAGCCGGACGGGGGCGCCATGGGCAGCGGGGTGCAGCTGGTCTCCCGCTGCAGAGATATTGACTCTGTCATTTTGCGCGGAGAGGGAAATTACATAATGCAGAAGTACATCGACAGGCCGCGCCTGCTGCACAAACGCAAGTTCGACCTCAGGGTCTACGCAGCGCTTTTCGCCGTCGCTGGAAAGCTCCAGGTGCTGCTGCTGCTGCTGCTGCTGCTGCTGCTGTTGCTGGTGTTGTGCTGGTGGTGGTCGTCGTCGTTGTTTTGCGTGTCGTGGTGTTGTTGCTTGTCTTGTTGTTCTGGCGTGTCTTGTTGTTGTTCTTGTTGTTGCCGTTGGTGTTGTTGCTCTTCCTGCTGCTGCTTTTTGTCGTTGCTGCTGCTGCTGCTGCTGCTGTTGCGGCAGCAGCAGCAGCGGGGCTGCTTTGGGGCTGCGGGTCACTGCACCTAGGGAGTGATGGGTGTAGGTTGCTGCTGGGGCGCGCTGCTGCGGTCCGCGCTTGCGCGTGTTTCCACCTCGCGCAAGCCAGCAGCAGCAGCAGCAGCAGCAGCAGCAGCAGGTGGTGTGTTGCGGGCGTCAGGTGTTCATTTCGCGCGTGGGAATGGCGCGCTTCTGCACGGACGAGTACCGCCCCCCCACGCGGCGCAACCAAGACAATGCTTTTATGCATTTGACAAATTACTCCATCAACAAAGAAAACAAAAACTCCTTCATCAGATCTCCCGACATCCACAACGCGCGCAACAGCAAACGCCTCCTCTCCGACGTCCTCCGCGAGCTCGCTGCAGAGGGTCCGCAATCCTGCTGCTGCTGCTGCTGCTGCTGCTGCTGCTGTGGCTGCTGCTGTGGTTGTGGCTGTGGTTGCTGCTGTGGCTGCCGTGTTATGTTGGTTGACGGCTGTTGCTTGTATTGCTGCTGCTACTGCTGCTGCTGCTGCTGACTGTCCCGTGCATCTCTGCTTCCCCATGCTGCTGCTGCTGCTGCTGCTGTTCAGGCGTGGACGTGGGCAAGGTGTGGGGCAGCATAAAGGCAATAACGGCGCGGACTTTCGCGTGTCTGCAGCCGTGGCTGGAGCTGCGGTACCGCCACGTGTATCAGCAGCAGCAGCAGCAGCAGCAAGAAACTTCCCGCTGCTTTCAGTTTCTAGGCCTGGACATTCTCCTCGATGCTGATGATAAGTGCTGGCTGCTGGAAGTCAATTCAAATCCTTCCCTCAGAATCGACTATTTCGACTCCCAGGTGCGTCTTCTACTGCTGCTGCTGCTGGTGCTGCTCCTGCTGCTGCTGCTCACAGACACTCAGCAGCAGCAGTTTGCTGCTGGTTTTCGGCAAAAATTGCCTGTATACTGCGGGCGCTCAACTCCACACAGCCTAGTGCACGAACTTGGCTTCTGCAGCATGCAAGGCGCTGCTGCTGCTTATGCTGCTTCTGCTACTCTTGCTGCTCCTACTGCTTCTGCTGCTGCTGTTGTTGCTCCTGATTCTACTCTTGCTCTTCCTGCTTCTGCTCGTGCTGCCTCTGCTCCCGCTTCTGCTATTGCTGCTGCTGCTGTTGCAGTTGCAGGCGTGTTCCAAATAAAGCATATGTCTCTCTAACTATGTAAATGTAAACGTATTATGTACATTGACAGACATTTTTTGTTTGGTTTGCTGCTGATGACGTCCTTGTGAAGGCACACTTATGAAGCAAAAGCAGCACAAAAAGGATAATTAAAATCAAAACAAATAAAAAATAAGCGTGAAATGCTTTTAAATTTCAAGAAGCGCTTCAAATGCATGTAGAAAAACCCTAGATCCGCTTGCATCGTGTTGCTGCTGCTGCTGCTGCTGCTGCTGCAGTGTGGGGGCATTGACGTGCAGCTGGAGAGCGCCCTGGACCGGACCATTAAGGAACCAGTGGTCAGCGAGGCCCTGGCCATTGCCAGCAAGCTGCTGCTGGGTCCTGAGAAGAAGAAAAACAGAGACTGCAGCAAAGAAGCAGCCAAAAAAGCGCCCGCAGCAGCAGCAGCAGCAGCAGCAGCTGGCAGCAAACGCGTGGGGGCTGCGGTTGCAGCAGCAGCAACAGCAACTAAGACTGGCAAAGGCAGGAACCGAGGTGTATGTACAGCAGGAGCCAAAAGTAGAGACAGCGGAGACAGCCAAAAGTCGGGGTGTATGCACACGAGCAGCAGCAACAGCAGCAGCAGCAACAACAACAGCAGCAGCGCCAGCACCCTTTTTTCTGTCGCTCAGACTCTTCCCCTGACTGCAGATGCATCCGCTGCAGCAACTCCAAACGCAGCAGTAAGCACCCATGCTTCTGCTGCTGCTATTGTTCCTTCTGCTGCTGCTGCTGTTGCTGCTGCTTGCTTCTCTTGTCTGCAGCAAGCAGTTAATGCGTGTGTCTCTCCTTTATTCACACCAGCAGTGAGGATTTATAAGTTTGTCTCTGTTGCTGTCTTTGTCCCTTTGTTTCCTCCCCAGAGACAAATGCCTACCAAAGCAGCAGCAGCAGCAGCAGCAGCAGCAGGGGAGAGCTCGCTTCGGGGCTCCCGCGGCCACCCCACACTTGGGCTGGGATCGGTGGGATCGTCTCCTCCGTCTCCAGCTCGCCGCTCCGTTTCTCTTTTTGAACCTCGCTGGGCTTTGGGGGACAAAAGGGACACTCGAAGGTCTCTCAGCACGGAGAGCACCAAGACAAAAGCGGCAGCAGCAGCAGCAGCAGCAGCAGCGGCGACGGCGGGGGCGGGGCCGGAGAAGGAGCGCGCGGCCCCAGGCGCCGCCGCTAAAGCGCCAGCAGCAGCAGCAACAGTAGCAGCAGCAGCAGCACGAGGGACTCCAAAGGCAGCAGGAAGCCTTCGTGCTGGCGGCCTTGGCTGCTCAGCAGCAGCAGCAGCAGGTTCGTCCACCTCGACGGGCTCTGCTGCCACGGCCACCCTCCGAACCAGCAGCAGCAGCAGCAGCAGCAGCAGCAGCAGCAGCAGCAGCAGCAGCTTGCGGCGGGGGAAGGGCTGGGAAGGCCCGCAGGGTGATGGCTCCGACTCTGAAGCAGGGGAACACCGCAGCAGCCCGAAAGTGGATTCGGAGTTGCTGGCAGCAGCTTATAAAGAAATAGAAAAGTGCATGGAGTGTTTCAATGTATTGGGGCTGCGTTTCCAGCCTGCGGGTTTGCTGCCGCTGCAGCAGCAGCAGCAGCAGCACGCGGTGCGGCGCGGCAGCGCGGGCGCCTGCGCTGCAGCAGCAGCAGCAACAGCAGCAGCAGACAAGCAGCAGCACTGCAGCAAACGCAGCAACTCCAGGGCCCCACACGTACCCTTCCGCCCCTTTCTCAGAAAAGACAAATCTCTCTTCAAAAGACCAGCAGCAAGAAGCACTTACACGAAACTGCACAAGGTAGGTTTCTTTTGCTGCTGCAGCTTCTGCTGCAGCTCCTGCTGCAGCTCCTGCTGCAGCTCCTGCAAATGGATAAATGGACTTTTTCTCGCCAGCTTGACTCAACTCTCTTTCATCAATTAAACAGCCAATTAATCAGCAGCTGCATCTTGTTTAACGCTGCTGCTGCTGCTGTTGCTGCTGTTGTTGCTGCTGCTACTGTTGCTGCTGCTGTTGCTGCTGCTGCTGTTTCATTTCCTTCTATCTGCGCCTCACCGGTGGGTTGCTGTGTCTCTCTGAGTGTCTCTGTCTTCTCCCGAGCCCTGCGGCTGGTTTAGCTGCGGCGCCTGACCTGCTGCTGCTGCTGCTGCTGCTGCTGCGCAGGACGTGTTGAAGCCGCTGCCGGAGAGCGCGCTGGGGCCGCAGGGCTGCTGGCTGAGCCTGGAGAAGGAAACAGCAGCAGTAGCAGCAGAAACAGCTCTTATGAGAAGAGTTCAAAGACTTTTTGAAAGAATTGTTTCTTTTCCTCAAAGAATAACTTTGGAAAGAAGCAGGTGGATGGAGGCTTGCGAGCAGGCCAGGCTCGCAGACCTCCTCCGCAAGGTCAGCCAAACCCTAAACCCTAAATCCTAGCAGCAGCGGCAGCAACAGCAGCAGCGGAAAATCCGCTGCAACCGCGGGCCTTGAGAGAGCTTCGCGGGCCCAGGGGCCATCGCCCAGGACGTGTTGCAGTTACAAGTAGAGGTCCTGGGGTTTAGGGTTTAGAGTTTAGGGTTTAGGGTTTAGGGTTTGGGGTTTTGTGTTTAGGTCTACGTGCCCGCAACACCCTCTCCTGCGCGGCCTGCTCGAAGCAGCGCCCCGCAGCCTCCCTTCAGCTCCTTCCGGCCCTCCCCGCAGCAGCAGCAGCAGCAGCAGCAGCAGCAGCAGCAGCAGCAGCAGCAGCAGCAGCGGAAGGTAGCTCGCTCCGCCTCTGTCTGCCGCAGCGCGAGCTCCTGCTCCCTTCTGACTGACTTCACCGAGGGAGGGGGAGGGGCCCCCGGGGCCCCGGGGGCCCCCGGCGCCCCAGGGGCCCCCGGGGGTCCCGGGGGGGCCCCCAGCCTGGGGGCCCCTCCCGTGGGGCCCCCCAGCCGTGGCGGGGGGCCTCTAGTGAGGCAGCGCAGCAGCGCGAGCCTCAGCTGGCTGGCGGGGGGCCCCCGGAAGCGGCGAATGACTGCAGCAGACCTGGAGCTGCTGTTCCTGCAACAGCAGCAGCAAATGCGGCGGCAGGCGCAGCTGCAAGACAACAGAAGGGGCCTCGGGCTGCTGGAGTTTGCACAAATGCTGAAGCTTCTGGCTGTGCTGCTGCTGCCAGTGCTGCCCCCCAAGGCCTCGCTGGTGGCGCTGCTGCTGGAAGACCCCGGCGCAGACCCCAAGGGGGCCCTCGACAAGGTTGTCGAGGTCATTGACCAGCAGCAGCAGCAGCAGCAGCAGCAGCAGGGGGGGGAGCACGGCGAGGCGCACAAAGGCAGGCCCGGCGAACGCCCCAAGGGCGCAGCAGCAGCTGCGGCTGTTGCTGTGGAGGAGGAAGCAACGAGCAGCAGCGAGGTGACCCAGGAGACTGACTGCAGCAGCAGCAGCAGCACCAGCAACAGCAGCAAAAGCGAAACCTTCGACGAGGGCCCCCTAGAGCCCGTGGCAGGGGCCCCCGTGTCCCTGGGGGGCCCCTCCCCTTCATGCGGGGCCCCTGCTGCTGTACCATGGGGCCCCCAGGGGCCCCATGGGGGCCCCCCGCCCCTCCCGGGACTGTCCGCGAGGCCCCTAACTGCAGCAGAAGAGTCCCTTCCTTTGCTGCTGCGCAAAGTTGCAGAGGGAGCTTCGCAGCTAGAAGTGCTGGAAGTTAATCAGCGGCACTTGGAGCTGCATCTGCAGCAGCTGCGGGAGCTTCGGCAGCAGCAAGCGGCGAAGCAGGCGGCGCTGCTGCGCCAGAGAGACGCAGCGGCAGCAGCTGCTGCTGCTGCGGGCGGCGGCGGACTGGCTGCAGCAGCAGCAGCAGCAGGCAAGGCTGGCCACGAGGCGCTGCTGAGCATTGCAAACGCAGAAGAGATGTTCGGGCCGCGGCAGGGGCCGCGGCAAGGCCGAGAGAATGCAGCAGCAGCAGCGGCAGCAGCAGCAGCAGCAGCAGCAGCAGCAGCAGCGCTGCAGCAGCTAAGCCAGGAGATCAATGCATGCGAAGCAGGCATTCGAAATGCCTCACATGAATTAGGCAAAACTCTCCAAGTTCGTGCTGCTGTAGCCAGCAGGCACCAGCAGCACCAAATGCAGCTTGCCCACATTCGCGCGCAGCAGCAACTGCAGCAGCAGCAGCAGCAACAGCAGCAGCAGCAGCAGCAGCAGCAAATGCAGGTGCAGGCCAGACAAAAGAAGGAACAGACAGCCCTGCCACCCTCTGCCCCCGCTGCAGCTGGAGGGCCCCCGGGGGCCCCTGCAGCACCCAGCCAAGGCCCCCGCAAGAAGACAGGGGGGGCCCCCGGGGGGCCCCAAGGGGGGCCCCCACTTGCTGAGTCTCTAAAGAGCAGCAGCAAACAACACAAGGCAACTCTTAAGGGCCCTGCGCAGGAGCTGCGGAGCATTTCTGCGGAAAAGAAGGAAGGGGGGGGCCCCCTGGGGGGCCCCCACAAGAAAGGGGCCCCTGGGGGGCCCCCAGGCTCTGGGGGCCCCCAGGGGCCCCAGGGGCCCCACGGGGCCCCTGGAGAGGGTTTGGAGTGGCACGAGACCCTCTGCAGCGCCTGGCCAGACTTGAATTCTCAAGTTATGAGTATGGTCCCGAAAGAAGTCCTAAAAGAGGCATTTCAGCTGCTAATTGACTTCATAGAAATCCGGCTGGACCTCCACCACTGCAGCACACAATGGGGTGCCCCCCTGAGCCTCTCAGGGTCCTCGGGGGCCCCAGGGGGGCCCCACTAGAACTCCCGGGGGCCCCAGGGGGGCCCCACTAGAACTCTTGGGATCCCCAGGGGGGCCCTACTAGCTGCTGCTGCAGGAATTTTAGAGCAATTAAAGGAGGCAGCAGCAATTAAATGGCCTTTTATTTTAAAATTTATAAATGGAAAAGCTGTAGAGGCTTCGGCGGTTTGTGCCAATGCCTTTGCTGCGTTGGCCCTCGGCAACGCGGTGTACGTACACCTCACCAACTGCAGCGGCGCTGCTGCAGCTGCTGCTGCTGCACTTCAGGAACAGCAGCGGCGCGTTTGCTGCTGTCTACGCACCCCACAGGAGCAGCAGCGGTGCTGCTGCTGCTGCTGCTGCAGCAGCAGTTCATTGCTGAGGGTGGTTTGCTTTTTAGCTTGGCCGAGAACAGCTTTATTCGGCTAGACAATTGGGTTCTTAATCCCAACTCAATAAATAAGTTTTATACAGATAAAATAAATAATAATTAGTTAATTAATTAAACTTTAAATAAATAAATTTAAATAAATTAAATTCAAATAAATAACTCAACTGCAGCTAACTTAAAATGCCGTTTGGCTCGCCCGCCGCTAGCAGCAGCTGTGGGTACACTTCAGCAGCAGCAGCAGCGAGCAGCAGCAGCAGCAGCGAACAGCAGCAGCAACCTCAGCAGCAGGCCTTCTCTCTACAAGGTGGGACCCAGCAACTGCAGCAGCAGCACTAGCAGCGGCAATACCCGCAGCAACAGCAACAGCTGCAGCAGCAAATACAGCTGCTGAGGCAAAACGAAAGCAGCAGCACCTGAGTGCGCCTTTACTCAGCAGCAATCTGGACCCTCACCTACTGCTTTTACTGCTGCTGCTGTTCCTGCCTTTGCTGCTGCCGCTTCTTTTGTTGTTGTTGCTGTTATGGCTGCTGCTGCTGCTGCCGCTACGGCCATTGTTGCTGCTGCTGCTGCCGCTACGGCCATTGTTGCTGCTGCTGCTGGCACTACAACTATTGGTTTTGCTGCGAAGTTGGTGCCACTGTTATTCGAGGTAAGCAGCAGCAGCAGCTGCTGCTGCTGCTGCTGTTGGTACACTTATTGTTATTGCTGCTGCTATTGTTGCTGGTACCCCTATTGTTATTGGTGCTGCTGTTGTTGCTGCTGTTAATAGCGTTATTGCTGCGCTTGCTGCTGCTACTGCTGCTGCGGTTGCTGGCGTTGTTACTGCTGCTGCTGCTTCTTTAATTGCTGCTCCTACTATTATCATTGCTGCCACTCCTGTTGCTGCTACTGTTATTGCTGCTGCTGCTGCTGCTGCGATCATTGCTGCTGCTTCTGCTACCACCCCGCGCTGCTCCCTCGTGCAGCCAGCCCACGTTTGGAGCAGCATTTAAGTTTTAAAACTATAAAAATAAAATTAAAAAGTTTTAATTCAAAGTTTTCCTGAATTTCACGTCTTGGGGCTTCGTTGCCCCTCTTGGAGTGCTCTGCGCGGCGGTCACGCGGCCGCGGCGGTGTTGAAATGGCGGAGGCTTCGTGCGGGAAAAGAGGGAATCTCGTTTTAAAAAAGGAAACTCTGGAGGGAAAAGAGTAGTTAAACAAAAATTTGGTTGGATTTTGGGGAATTTCCTGGAAAAAGTGCAGCTTTCCGTGGGCGGGGCCCTCAGCCAGCAGCCGCAGCCGCTGCCGCGCTGCATGCACAGAACGAGACGTGAACGAATATCTTTTCAACTCTCTTCCTTCTATTTGCCGTTTAGTGTTTAATTGGAAAGGACCGCTGCAGAGGCTCCCAGGGGCAGCCGGGCTGGGTTTCCGTTTGCAGGGTGGAGGCACCGCGCCGGAGGATTTCGGGGAAATAAAGTCCATTTTCCGCGTTTTTCTCATGAATTCAACACTTTTTGTCTTTTGCAGTTGCGGCGCGGCCTTTGTTTCGACGAAAAAGGTCCCAATTGGCGCATTTCGCCCGCGGGTTTCCCCGCGTGTCTGAGGTGTACAGACACCTGGCGTCGGCGCGATCACACGCCCGAACACTCCCGCGATCTCAGTCCACATCATTCTGCAGACTTCTTCAAAACTGCTGCTCGACTTCTGCAAAAGATTCTCTTTTTTCTTCTCTTCAGCTGAGAAAATGCTGCCAGCAGCTCCCAGCTGCTGCGTCCTCTCCCGCCCCCGCCTGGGAGCAGCAAACGCCCTCATGGGCCGTTTTGCTGCGCGCCACCGCCGCTTCTTGACCCCGAGGGCCTTCACCAGCAGCTCTATCGGCCCTGCAGCAGCAGCTGCTGCTTCTGCTGCTCCCTACGCGCCCGATCGCCACCCCGCCTCTGACAAGCACCAAGCAGCAGCAGCAGCAGCAGCAGCAGCAGGCACTCCGCGCAGGGAGCACGTCGTGGTCTTGGGCACCGGCTGGGCCGCCGTGAGCTTCGTCCGAAACCTGGACCCGAACAAGTGCGTGCCTCCCTGCAGCAGTGCTGCTGCTGCTGCTGCTGCTGCTGCTGCCCGTTCCGCTGCAGCAGCAGCAGCAGCAGCAGCAGTTCCTGCCTCTATTTAGTTCAACCGCGCTTTCCAGCTTTCCCAAGTGCCATTTGACGGTGTCCCTGTTCTTTGCGGACTCTACGCATCTCAGTTTCTGTTCGTTTATTGAATTTGCCATTTGCTGCTGCTGCGCTGCTGCTGCTTCTGCTGCTGCTGCGCTGCTGCTGCTGCTGCTGCGCACGGGCGCTGTGGGGCTCGCAGGTTCGAAGTGACGGTCATTTCGCCTCGAAATTATTTCACCTTCACTCCGCTGCTTCCCAGCGTCTGCGCCGGCACCCTCACCCCCCTCAGCTGCATTGAGGTGCTGCTGCTGCTGCTGCTGCTGCTGGGGTTGTTATTGTTATTGTTGCTCCCGCTGCTGGCGTTTCTACTGCTGCTGGAGTTGCTGCTGCTGCTGTAGTTCTTGTTGCTGCTGCTGGCGCTGCTGCTGGAGTTGCTTCTGCGTCTGCTGGAGTTGCTGCTGCATTTGCTGGAGTTGCTGCTGCATATGCTGGAGTTGCTGCTGCTGCTGCTGGAGTTGCTGCTGCTGCTGCTGCGAGCTTGGCGTACTGCGCGGGTGCGCAGCAGCTCTTTGTTCCCGCTGTTGAGGCGTTTGGTTTATGAAGGGAAAAGAGTTGATTGGTTCATTAAAGAAAGGAACAAGTGTTTAAAATATTTATTTATTTATTTAATTTGCTGCAGTTTGCTGCAGTTTGCTGCCTCTGCTGCTGCAGCCCATCAGGGGCTTCTCCCGAGACCGCAACGGCCGCCGCCTTTTGAACTTCTACGAGGCGCACGCGACGGACATTGATTTTGAAAACAAGAGAGTTTGTGGGGGAAACTGGCGAAATAAATGCAAAATAAATCTATTTTAATCAAATAATTCAAATCGTTTCAAATTATTTCACTTTATTTCAGTTTAATTCTTCTTTTTGCAACAATTCAAGTCCAGTTCGCATTCGAGAAACTGCGCGGCGTTTCTGAGGTGTATGGACAGCTCGGACTGCAGTTCTTCAATTTTTCTTCTCTCCGAGTTTTTGTTTCTTTTCATTTATTCATTTATTTTAAACGAACAAATGGAAAAATAAATAAACAAATAGATATAAATAGAATAAAATGAATGAGTCAATTAGATAAGTCGGGGCTTCGATCGCTGAGTGTTCGAGTGTTTGCGCTGCTGCTGTCACCGCTGCTGCTGCCGTTTCCGCTGCTGCTGCTGCCTGCCTCCCCCGCCGCTGCTGCTGCTGCTGATGCGCTGCTGCTGCTGCTGCTGCTGCTGCAGCGTGCGCGAGCCGCACCTCGAGCTTCAAAGTGGACTACGACAAGCTGGTGCTGGCAGTGGGAACGGATCCCAACACCTTCGGAGTTCCCGGAGTTGAAGAAAATTGTTTTTTTCTCAAAGAAGTGGAACATGCAGTTCAAATTCGAAAACGCGTTATGGCCAACTTCGAAACTGCTGCGCTCCCGAGTCCGTTTGCTGCAGCACAATTGCAGCTGCTGCAGCAAATGCAGTTCTTTCCATTTCCACTTTTCTTTTCTTTTCTTTTTCTTTTTTTCTTTTCTTTTCAACTTCTTTTGTCTCTTTGAAAGCCTTTTGCCAGTTGCAATTTGGAAAGTCTTTTTAATTCATTTGTTCTTCGAATTCGTCTTTTGCTTTTGTCTCTTGTTGTTTTTTGTATTTATTATTTTTTATTTGTATATTATTTGGTATTTATATTTATTATTTATTATTTATTATTATCATTTATTATTTGTTATTTATTATTTTTAGTTATTTCTACTTTATTTGTTGTTCGCTGCTTTCGAGCTGCGGCTCTGCCGTTGCTGTTATTAATCCGTAATAATAATTATTCATAATTTGCCATGAATTATTTAATTATAATTAATAATTAATAATTAATAACTAATACTTAATGATTGATAATTAATAATTAATAATTATTAATTATTAATTTGTTATTATTCGAGTTCATTAATCACCATTCATAGTTGCTGCTGTCCGCTATAAAAGCACGGCCCACGCGGCGCGCTAGGGTTTAGGGTTTAGGGTTTAGGGTTTAGGGTTTGTGCGGCTCAGCAACATCGCAGCAAGAGAGGGAGCGGCTGCTGCACTTCGTGGTGGTTGGGGGGGGCCCCACAGGTGTAGAGACAGCAGCAGAGTTTGCAGACTTTATAAGAGAAGACATGAAGCGCATTTTCCCTGAAGTGCGCCTCCCCTATACCCCTTTTTAGGGTTTAGGGTTTAGGGCTGGGGTTTGGGGTTTGGGGTTTGGGGTTTAGGGTTTAGGGTTCAGGGTTTCGGATTTAGGGACTGGCGTTTGGGACTAAGGGTTTAGGGTTTGGGGTTTGAGATGTAGGGTTTAGGGTTTAGCTGCTGCTACTTCTGCAGCGGCTGCCCCTGCTTTGCCTTGCTGCAGCTGCTGCATGCTGCTTGTTCTGCTGCTGCTGCTGCTGCTGCTGCTGCAGCTGATGCCCCACGTTGCAATAACCCTGGTGGAGGGGGGCCCCCGGCTGCTGCCAACATATGCCCCAGAAATCAGCAGCTACGCGCAGCAAGTGCTGCAGGAAACCCTGAAAGTGCGGCTGCTGCTGCAGCACCAAGTTGTTGCTGTTGGCGAGAAAACCCTCACCTGCAAGAGACTCAGCGGCGGCAGCAGGCAGCAGCAGGAGCAGCAGGAGCAGCAGCAGCAAAACAATGAAGTACGTTCGGAGCCAGTTCAGCTGCAGCCAGCCAGAAGCACACATCTGCTGCTGCTGCTGCTGCTGCTAGCTCTAGTGACACTGCTGCTGTTGCTCCTGTTGCTGCTGGTCCTGCGTCTGCTGCTGCGAGCTCTAGTGCTGCTGCTGCTGCTGGCCCTGCTGCTGCTGCTGCTGCGTTTGCGTGTAATTGGGGGCACCTATGGTGCGGGCATTGTTTCCTCTCAGTTTTTTTGCTGCTTTTGTCTCTCCCTGTCACTGCCTTCTGCTCACAAACCCTAAACCCTAAACCCTAAACCCTAAGTTCGGGTCAATTGTTTAAATCTTTTTATTTTTGCAATTCAGGAAAAAGTAATTCAGCAGGGCTTCGTGCTGTGGGCCAGCGGCGTGGGCCAAGTGCCTCTGGTGCGCAAGCTGCTGCAGGAGCGGCTGCCGCCCCCCCCCAGCAGCAGCAGCAGCAGCAGCAGCAGCAGCAGGGGGGGCCTCAGGGCCCTTCCTGTAGATGAACACTTGAGGGTTTATGGTGCTGCTGGCGTTTTTGCTGCTGGCGACTGCGCGCTGCTGCTGCCGCGGCGTTTAGCTGCTGAGACGGATGCGCTGTGGACTGCTGCTGGGCAAGTCGAACTTGGCCAATTAATTAAATAATTACTTATTTATTTAATTAAATTAGTTAATTAATAATTAAATTAATTAGCTTTATTCCATTCATTGTTTCTTTTGGAGGCTGCTGCTGCGGTTTCCGCGGAAAAACGAGGCTAAGAGCTGCCAGGGATGCTCCCAGCTGCGCGCGAGGGTTTAGGGTTAGGGTTTAGGGTTTAGGGTTTGGGGTTTGTTGTTTGGGCCTGCAGCAGCTGCGACGTGAGCCTGTCTTGGCTGCAGCAGCAGCTGCCGCGGCTGCAGCAGCAATATCCCCAATTGAATCCTCTGAAGTTTGATTTGAAAAAAGAAAAGGATGAAGGGCCTTTAACGAAGCAGCAGCTGCAGCAATTGCTGGGTCAGGATTTCTCTTGTGTCTTTGCAGTTTGCTGCTGCTGCTGCTTCTCTTCCCACTGCTGCTGCTCCTCTTCCTGCTGCTGCTGCTTCTCTTCCTGCTGCTGCTCAGAGTGTTACTGCTGCTTCTAATATTACTGCTGCAGCTCTCCTTCCTGCCGCTCCCTCGCCGCTGCCCCCTCGCTGGTGCTGCACCTGCTGCTGCTGCTGCTGCTGCTGCTGCTGCAGAGCGCATAGACGCAGCCTACCGGCCCCCCGCGCCCACGGCTCAGAACGCGCGGCAGGCGGGAATTTATTTGGCGCGGAAGTTCAACTTGGGTGGGGGCCCCGCGTTTAGCGAGGAGTGGAAGGGTTCTTTGGCGTATGTCGGTGCGTTTTTTTCTTTTTTTCGACAATTTAATTCCATTTTCCTTCCTTTTTATTTCATTTTGTCGTATTTCACTTTGCTTTCTTTTGCTTCCCATTAATTCGCTCTTTCCTGACGTTTTTAGCACCCGGGGGAGCCCAGGACGCATTTTGCCGCCCCGCTGCTGCTGCTGCTGCTGCTGCTGCTGCTGAGGGCTGGGGCTCCACAAACCCTCATAAACCCTTATTAACCCTAGCAAACCCTAAGTGCAGCTTTCTTCGGAAATCTCTCCCTTAATCCCCCTCGTTCGATTTGGTCAAATTCCTTTGTTGCTGCTGCTGCTGCTGCTGCTGCTGCTGCAGGTAACCACAACGCGGTGGCGCAGCTGCCAGGGTATATTGTCACTGGAGGTTTCTTCTCCTTGCCTCTGTGGAAGGTAAAATATTGCTGCTGCTGTTCCGGGTCCTTCGAGTTGCTGCTGCTGCTGCTTTTGTTGCTACTGCTGCTGCTGCTTTTGCTGCTGCTGCTGGTGTTGCTTCTCACCGTCTGCAGCTGCAGCCACTGCTGCTTGTTCTGCCATTCTCGCTGCTGCCGCTTCTGTAGCTGCTGCTCCTTGCTCTGCCACCGCCGCTGCTGCTGCCTCCACCGCTGCTGCTGCCTCCACCGCTGCTGCTGCTGTCACTGCTCTGCTGCTACCACTCCTTTTGCTGCTGCTGCTGCTGCTGCTGCAGGCCGTGTACGTGCAGATGCAGCTGACGTGGCGCATCCGTTTGATCTGCTGCTTTGACTGGCTGCGGACTCTTTTTGCTGGGCGAGATGTGGGACGGGAGCACAGCTATTACAAATAGGGGAAAAGAAAAAGGAAAAATAAAATAATTAAATAAAACAATTAAAAATAACAATTAAAGTAATAATTAGTCTTCAAATAATAATTCTTTATTTGAGAAAGCAGTGATAAGGCACGCGAAGTGCTTTTTGCTGCTGCTGCGCGGCGGCAGCGGCACTGCCCAGCTGTACGACGAGCCACAGCAGCAGCAGCAGCAGCTGCTGCAGCAGCACGATCTGCAGCAGCTGCAGCAGCAGCAGTTGCTGCTGCAGCAGGAAACTTTTTGTTAGTGAATAAAATAAAGGCTCTAAGAGGAGAAAGGAGGCTGCAGTAGCAGCAGCAGCAGCAGCAAGAGGTGCAGCAAGCAGCAAACAAATGAAACGAAGTATATAAGCAGCAACCTTTAAATATTTGTTTTTTATATTCTAAGTCCGTTTTCTGCTCCCTTTGCTCCCTGAGGGCCAGTTGCCAAATCCCAGTAGCAGCTTTTTCCACAAGGGGCCCGCCAGGGGGCCCCCCAGCGGGTTCCTTAGGGGCCCCCCCGGGGGGCCCCCCGGGGCCCCAGGGGTCTTTTGGGTGCTTCAGGTGGCCTGAAGGGCCCCCAGGGGACGCCCAGATGGAGGCCTGAGCTTTGAAGGGCCGCTGGGGGGCCCCTGGGGCCCCTAGGGGACTTTAGGGTGTCTTGTGGCTGCAGCACACTTAGGGTGTACGTACACCTCAGTGTGGGGTGTACGTGCGGGGGGGCCCCACACAAGTGGCATCTTTAAATAAATGCATGCAAATAAATGAATTGCAAATAGATCAAAAGATACTTCTCTTAATAAGTTTGTGAATATTCTTTTGTTGTTTTTATTCTATCAAGAGAAGCAAACGGAAACTCTGTAACTACTTTCGTTTATTTCCCACTTTGAGGGCCCCCTTGTACCCGGGGGGCCCCTGGGGCCCCTCTGTACCCTAGGGGCACCTCAAGTACCCTAAGGGCCCATGGGGCCCCCCTGTACCCTAGGGGTCCCATAAGTACCCTAAGGGCCCATGGGGCCCCTCTGTACCCTAGGGGCCTCTGGGGCCCCCCAGATGTGCTCTGGGGGCCCTTGGGGGCCTTGTGTACCCTAGGGGCCCCTGTGGTCCCATATGTTATCTGGGAGTCCCTGGGGCCCCCGCTGTACCCTAGGGGCCCCTGGGGCCCCTTCTGTACGCTAGGGGCCCCTGGGGCCCCAGATGGGGTTGGGGGGCCCCTGGGGCCCCGTCTGCAGCCTGAGGGTTTTGGTCGTTTGCCTCGGGGCCTGGGGACACTTCCTAGGGTTTATAAGAGTGCAGTGGGGCCCCTGGGGGCTTCATTGGGTTCAAGGAGTAGGCCGTTGGGAGGTGTAGGGTTTAGGGTTTAGGGTTTAGGGTTTAGGGTTAAGGGTTTGTGGCGCGTCGCGAAGAAGAGCTGTCTGATCTGCGGGAGCGACATGGGAGTAAATAGCTTTTTAAAAATGCAAAAAAGTTTGAAATGAATTTATTTTTGGAGGAAATAAAAGCTTGGAAACCCCACAAGGAGGGCCCCTGCTTTGCTGCTGCTGCTGCTGCTGCTGCTGGTGGAGCTGCGGCGAGCCCCGGGGCTGCATACAGCTGCCGGCGGGCGGTTCTCTGGCGAATGAGTTTGTTTTTTGGGTTTAAAATAAAAGGAAATAAATAAAAAGGAAAACAAATTCGTTTTCTTTTTGAATTGGATCGACTGCGGCGCGAGCGGGCTTCGAGGCGTTCGTCGGGCGTTGCGTTTGCTGCTGCTGCTGCTGCTGCTGCTGCAGCAGGCGGCCTCCTGCGTCCGTTGTTCGCAGTTTTTGCGGTTTTGCTGCTTGTTTGAAACGAATGGAATTAAAACTGCATTTTACGCGGAAAAGTAGTTGGAATTAACCTTCGAAGCCGCGTGCAGCAGCCTGCGTCCCCCGCAGCAGCAGCTGCTGCTCCTCCTTCGCTGCAGCAGCAGCAGCAGCAGCTCCCGCCCCCCCACAATGCCGAGCGCGTGTTCCCCCCCCCTCCCGTGACGAAGAAGAACAGCCCTCCCTCCCGTTTCCCACCCCCCGGCCCCCTCCCGCCGCCGCTGCTGCTGCGCTGCTGCTGCTGCTGCTGCTGCTGCGGAAATGCCCGTGCTGTACCACCTCAGCCTACAGAAACCCACGGCCGCCGTGGCCGCAGTCCACGGCAGCTTCAGCGCCCCCAGAGTTCAAGAAGTTGTGGTGAATAGGGGGCGGCTGTTGGAGCTGCTGCGGCCAGACGAAGAAGGCAAACTGCACTCCATCTGCAGCACAGATGTCTTTGGAATCATCCGCAGCATCGCCACCTTCCGCCTCACGGGTCTGCTGCTGCTGCTGCTGCGGCGGCGGTTCTGCTGCTGCTGCTGCTGCTGTTTTCAGAGGCCTGCTGCTGCTGCTGCTGTTCGGGTGCTGCTGCTGCGCTGCCGCGCGTGTTTGGTTGGTTGGAACGAGACAGCGAACAAGCAGCAGCTAAGTGGAATTTAAATGAATTAAATGAATTAAATGAATTAAATTAATTAAATTGAATTGAGTTAAATGAATTAAATGGTCTCAGGAGCCCTGACGGACTACATCGTGTTGGGCAGCGACTCCGGGCGTTTGGTGATAGTTGAGTTTGACGCGAAGAACAATCTTTTCAAGCGCGTGCACTGCGAGACTTTTGGCAAAACAGGTCCATTTAACGAAACACATAAAACAAAATAAATAAATTTGATTAAATTAATTCAGTTTAACCAATTCAATTCAATTTGGCTCCTTGAATTCGATTCGTTTGACCCATTTCCCCCGCCATTGCGCCCGAAAGCGCTTCCGCCGCTGCCGCTGCCGCTGCCGCTGCTGCTGCTGCTGCTGCTGCTGCTGCTGCTGCTGCTGCTGTTTGGCGGCGGCGCGATGATTTTGGCGACTGTCGCGCTGCTTCTTGCTGCTGCCGCTGCTGCTGCTGCCGGTGCTGGAGCTGTTGGCGGCGGCGCAAGGATTCCGGCGGCTGTGGCGCCGCTTCCTGCCGCTGCTGCTGCTCGGCGGCGACTCTCGGCTGCTCCTCGCTGCTGCTGCTGCTGCTGCTGCTGCTGCAGGGGTGCGTCGCGTGGTGGCGGGGGAGTACGTGGCGGTGGACCCGCGGGGGCGGGCGCTGATGGTGGCAGCAGTGGAGCGGCAGAAGTTTGTTTTCGTTTTGAACAGAGACGCAAAAGCTGCTGTCACCATTTCTTCGCCGCTGGAG
The DNA here is from genome assembly GCF_000499545.2 of Eimeria tenella. NCBI lineage: Eukaryota > Apicomplexa > Conoidasida > Eucoccidiorida > Eimeriidae > Eimeria > Eimeria tenella. The sequence goes on from NW_013542870.1 coordinate 28,695, forward strand.
GCCCACAAGAGCCACATCGCCTGCCTGGACCTTTGCGGCCTCGACGTGGGCTTCGAGAACCCCCTCTTCGCCACGCTGGAGCAGCCCTACCCGCAGCCCCACAAGGGCGGTCCGCCGCTGCTGCTGCTGCTGCTGCTGCTGCTGCTGCTGCTGGTGGTGCTGGTGGTGCTGCGCTGGTTGCTGCTGCGCGGTTGCTGCTGCTGCTGCTGCGCTGGTTGCTGCTGCGCGGCTGCTGCTGGTGGGCCGCCGTGGCTGGCGCGGGCGCGCGCCGCAGCTCCTGGGGAGCAGCAGCGACCGGCCGCCGCCGCTGCTGCTGCTGCTGCTGCTGCTGCAGGCGTGCGGAAGAGCCCGCGGGTGCTGTGCTTCTGGGAAATGGACTTGGGGCTGAACCACGTGGTGAAGAAGGCGAGCCAGGAAGTGCCGGAGAGCGCGCACCTGCTGGTGCCAGTGCCCGGGGGGGGCCCCCAGGAGGGCCCCGGGGGCGTGCTGGTTTGCTGCAGCAGCAGCGTGGAGTACCGGAAGCTGGACCACGCAGCAGTCTGCTGCAGCATCCCGCGGCGGCTGGAGGTGGGGGGCGAGCAGGAAGTGCTGATTTGCTGCTACGCGGCGCACCGCATGAAGGGCTTCTTCTTCATTTTGCTGCAGTCGGAGCTGGGGGACTTGTTCAAAATCGAAGTGACGCATGCAGAAGGCACGGTGCAGGACCTGAGCTGCAGGTACTTCGACTCGCTGCCCGCTGCAGCAAACTCCCTCTGCGTGCTGCGCTCGGGGTACCTGTTTGCTGCTGCGGAGTTCGGGCCCCACAGGCTCTACCAGTTCACCGGCATCGGCACTGCAGCAGCAGACCCGCGCTGCAGCGCCAGCCACCCGCTGGGCGCAGCAGCAGTCATCGCCTTCAAGCCGCGCCCGCTGCGCAACTTGCTGCTCTCCGACTTGCTGCCGTCTGCGTCTCCAGTGCTGGACCTGCAGGTGCTGGACGCGCAGGGCACGGGGGGGGCCCCCCAGCTGTACCTGCTTTGCGGCCGGGGGCCCCTCTCCGCGCTCAAGGTGCTGCAGCGGGGCCTCGGCGTGGAGGAGCTCGCGGACAACGAGCTTCCCGGCTTTCCCAGGGGCCTCTGGACGCTGCGGGAGAGTCCGGAGGGCCTCTTCCACAAGTTCATTTTGGTGGCTTTCGAGGGCAGCACTCTCGTGCTCCAGGTGGGGGACACCGTCGAGGAAGTTTCCAACACTCCCTTTGCTGCTGCAGCGACCACGCTCCTCGCTGCTCTCTTCGCCGACGGCTCTTACGTCCAGGTCCTTGAACACGAGGTCCGCCACATCCGGGGGGCCCCGGGGGGCCCCGGGGGCCCCCCGGGCTCCGCGGGGGCCCCGGGCGGGGCCCCGGGGGGCCCCGGGGGGGGCCCGGGGGCCCCCGTCGCCGTCTGGAGGCCCCCCGGCGACCGCAGAATCCGCGCTGCTGCAGCGAACCAGCAGCAGCTGCTGCTCGCGCTCTCCGGCGGCGACGTGCTGCTGCTGGAGCTCGACGAGCTGGGGGCCCTCGAGGAAACTGCGCGCAAGCAACTCCACGTTGAAGTCTCTTGTTTGGCCCTTCTGGAGGCCCCCGAGGGCCGCAGCAGGGGCCCCTTCTTGGCCGTGGGGGCCCTCGACAACGTGGTGCGCGTCCTCAGTGCGGAGAAGGAGAAGCAAATGAAGCAGCTTTCCGTTTTGCTGCTGCCAGCAAACGCCACGCCGGAGTCCGTCTGTCTTGCTGCAGCGCAGCCCAGACCCAGCGCCGAAAGCAGCATCTACTTATACGTGAGAAGCCCTTTCCAGGCTTCGCCCTCCTCCCGCTGCTGCTGCACCTCCTGCTGCTCCTGCTGCTCCTGCTGCTGCTGCACCCCTGCCGCTGCTGCTGCTGCACGCCTGCTGCTGCCACTGCTGCACCCCTGCTGCTGCTGCACCCCTGCCGCTGCCGCTGCTGCACCCCTGCCGCTGCTGCCGCTGCACCCCTGCCGCTGCTGCGCCCCTGCTGCTGCTGCTGCTGCTGCTGCAGGTGGGTCTGAGTTCGGGGGTGATGCTGCGGTCCTCCGTGGACCCGACGACGGGCGCGCTGGGCGACCAGCGCTGCCGCTTTTTGGGGGCGAAGGCGCCGCAGTTCGCGCGCGTGGCCGTCAGCAGCAAACCTGCTGTTGCTGCTCTCAGCGAAAAGACTTGGCTGAAGTTTTGCCACCAGGGCAAGCTGCTGGCGGCGCCGCTGCACTACGACCCGCTCGACGCCATCGCCTCTTTCTCCTCCGAGCAGGCAGGGTTTAGGGTTTAGGGTTTAGGGTTTGGGGTTTGGGGGTTGGGGTTTGGGGTTTGGGGGGGTGGGGGGTGCGCTTGCTGCTTCGCGCCCCGCGGCTCGCGCTGCTGCTGCTGCCCCGCGCTTTCTTCGCCGCTGCTTCCTCGCCACGCCCGCTGCTGCTGCTGCTGCTGCTGCTGCAGTGCCTGGACGGCTTCGTGGCGATATCGGGGAACTCTTTGCGGATATTTCGGGTGCCGCGTTTGGGAGATGTTTTTTGTTCTTCTTCTTTGCCGCTTTCCTTCACCCCCAGGGCCATGGCCGTGCTGCCCCACGTCTCCGAGTTCGGAGGTGCCTCCTGCTCCTGCTGCTGCTGCTGCTGCTGCTGCTGCTGGGGTTGCTTTTGTTGTTTAGTTGCTGCCGTGGCTGGCCTGCTGCTGCTGCTGAGGTGCTGACTTGCTCCCTCGCCGCTGCTGCTGAAGTGCTGCTGTTGCTGATCTGCTGCTGTTGAATTGCTGGATTGCTGCTGCTGCTGGATTGCTGCTCTTGTTGGCTTGCTCCCGTGCTGCTGTTGTTGCTGCTGCTGCATTGCTGCTGTTGCTCGCTTGTCCCCTTGCTGCTGCTGCCCTATGGCGGCGGTCATTTTGCTTCTTGCTGCAGCTCACCGGTGCTGCCCCCGTTTTTGCTGCTGCTGCCGCTGCTGCTGCTGCTGCTAATTCTTATTATTGTTACAATTATTATTTATTATTATTTATTATTATTAATCAAAATAAATTATTTAATAATTGCTTCTTTCAGGAACTCTGGTGCCTGCTGAGGGCTCTTCCCAGAAAGTCCCCGCGCTGGCCATTTGCGAGGCGGACCACAATGCTTACGACGAGGCCACCAAGTTCGAAATCCAAAGGGCCTTGCGAGTAGGGTTTAGGGTTTAGGGTCTAGGGTTTAGGGTTTAGGGGCTACGGCTGGGGTTTTGGGGTAGGCGCGGGGTTTAGGGGTTGGGCGTTGGCGCGAGGGGGTAGGGTTTGGGGTTTAGGGTGGACGCGAGGGTTTAGGGTTTAGGGTTTAGGATTTAGGGTGGACGCGAGGGTTTAGTGTTTAGGGTTTAGGGTTTGGCCTTCAGGGTAGGGGCGAGGGCTAGGGGTTTACGCCAAGAGGTGTTTGGTTGGCCTGCTGCTAAGGTTTAGGGTTTCCAGCCCGCGTACGACGTAGGGTTTAGGGTTTAGGGTTTAGGGTTTAGGGGCTAGCGGCAGCTGCGCAGGAGTGCCTGCGCGCCGTAAACCGGTAACTGCTTCCTGCTCGCTGTGAACGCCCTAGGGTTTAGGGTTTAGGGTTTAGGATTTAGGGTTTAGGGTTTGTGTTTAGGGCATTAAACTCAGCCACGAGGAAGAAAATGAAGAAGTTAATGGCTTTGAAGAGGAAAGCGCTTTGGGGGCCTTTAAGGCTGGCAGCGGCAAGTGGGGCAGCTGCCTCAGAGTTGTCAACCCGCTTCTAGTGCGTCTGCTGCTGCTGCTGCTGCTGCTGTTGCTGCTGCTACTGCTGCTGCTGTTGCTGCTGCTGCTGTTGCTGCTGCTGCTGCTGCTGGGACTCCGGTGAGCTTTAGTCTCCTCTGGTCGATTCTTTTGGTTTGTTTTCCTTTGGTTTATTTGCTGCTGCCCAGAAGGGGTTTACTGACTGGGCCGGTCTGTCATTTGCTGCTGCTGCTGCTGCTTCTTTTGCTGCAGAGCACCACTATTGAAAAGGTCACTTTCGAAACAGATGAAGCAGCTATTAGCTGCTGCTGCTGCGAATTTGAGGGACTGCCGCTGCTCATAGTTGGCACAGTCACCGCCATGTCTTTCAGGCCCAAAAAGGTATTTGCTGCTGCTACTGCTGCTGCTGCTGCAGTGGGACTTGTCTGCTGATGCAGCTGTTGCTGCTGCTGTGGTGGGACTTGTCTGCATCTGCTGCTGTTGTACAGTGGGACCTGTTTGCTGCTGCTGCTGGCGCAGTGCGACTCGCCTGCTGCTGCTGCTGCCTTCTTGCTGTTGCTGCTGCTGCAGTGCGACTCGTCTGCTGTTGCTGCTGCCTTGCTGCTGCTGCTGCTGCTACTATGGGAAAGCGTCCATCGGCGTGCTGCTGCTTTTGCTGCTGCTGTGCCTTCAGATAGCAGCAGCATCAATTAAGGTGTACGCGTACGACTCGAACTTCCGGCTAACCTTTTTACACTCGGTCTGCCAAACCCTAAACCCTAAACCCTAAACCCTCGGCTGCGGGGCAGCTGCTGTGCTTATGTGGCCTCATTTTGCTTTTGGTTTTTTGCTGTTTTTCCCCTTTCCCGTGGCCGTTGGCCCCGGACTGCTTGCCCAAGAAGTGCCTAGGGTTTAGGGTTTAGGGTTTAGGGTTTGTGTTGCAGACCCCCGTGGAAGGGCCCCCCCAGTGCTTCTCCCCCTTCAGGGGAATGCTGCTGGCGGGTGTGGGCAATCGGCTGCGGCTGTACGCCTTGGGCAAGAAGCGGCTTTTGAAGAAATGCGAATACAAGGTCAAACCCCAAACCCTAAACCCTAAACCCTAACGAAGCCCTAAACCCTACGCCCTGCGCTGGCCCGCGGCCCTGCGCGCTGGGCGCGCTGCAAGGCCCTCTGCGCCAAACCCTAAACCCTAAACCCTCGCGGCGGACGGCAAAACCCCGCCGAGCGCCCCGCGGCCCAGCTGAAACCCTAAACCCTAATTAAACCCTAGCACTTTCAAGCAAACCCTAAACCCCGAAAAGCACCGCAACAGCCCGGAGCCCCAAAGATGAAGCAGACGCTCTCCAAGAAGCCCGAGGGCGCTTAGACCGTATGCCCGGGGGTTTAGGGCTTAGGGTTTAGGGTTTAGGGTTTAGGGTTTGCGTTCAGAACCTGCCTTCGGGAATAGTGTTTTTGAAAGTTTGTGGAGATCGAATCTTCGCGGGAGATATGAGCGAGAGCATTCATGTGATTAAATACAAAGCAAATGCGAATTTATTCTATGTGCTTTGCGACGACACTGGCCCCAGGTGCGCTAAACCCTAATTTAGGGTTTAGGGTTTGGGGCTACGGGCGCTGTGCTGCCGCGTCCGCCACTCTTTCCACCTGCTGCGCCGCTGCTGCTTCGACTTGTGCTTCCGCTCTCGGCGCGCCACCGAGCCCAGCCAAACCCGTTTTTAGGGTTTAGGGTTTAGGTTTTTACTAGCATCTTTTGCGCTGCCTTATCTTCATTTCTTCTTTTTCCACTTGATCTGCCCTTCGTGCTCTTCTTAAATGCTTTTATTCTTTTATTATTTATTATTTTATTCTTTCATTTATTTATTTAATTTATTTATTTTATTTATTTTATTTATTTAGGTGGCTGACGAGAGGGGAGGTTTTGGACTACCACTCGATTGTGGCAGCAGATAAGTTCGACTCCATATTTATAGAGAGAGTGGGCCCCCCAAACCCTAAACCCTAAACCCTAATCGTGTGGACTCTAAACCCTAAACCCTAATGGCGTGCGCTGCTTCTATATTCTAAACCCTGAATGCTCCCTTTCGTTTCGAGGCCTGGTCCTAAACCCTAATTTAAACCGTACAGTTGAGCCCCAAGGGCTTAGGGTTTAGGGTTTAGGGTTTACCTTCGACCACAGCAAACCAGCTCTAGAGGCCACTCAAAATCGCCGATAACCGCTGCAGCTGCTGCAATTGCTGCTGCTGCAGTAGCTGCTTCCGCAGTCGCTGCTGCAGCAGCTGCTGCTGCAACTCCTGCTGCTGCAACTCCTGCTGCTGCTGCTGCTGCTCAGGTGCCTAGTGAGGCGAGGCAGGACGAAGGCGGCGACTCGACGGGGCTGAAGCTGCGGGGGGACACAGCCTATATGACCGACAGCTGCCACAAGGTGCTGCTGCTGCTGCTGCTGCTGCACTGCTGCTGCTGGATAAGTTGATTTATGTGGATTTTATCCGTGGCGTTGCACTTTGCCAGCCTCAGTGTCTCGGGCGTATCTGTGAATTATTATTTGTAAATATTTATTTTTATTAAAAAATATTTTTAATTTTATTTTCAATTTGTAATTTATTTGCTGAACTTCATCCTAGGTGTCCGTGGGCACTTGTGCTTCGTGTTTGCTGCTGCTGCGTCTGCGGCTCTCCTGTTCCTGCTGCTGCGACTGCTTCCCCTCTTCACGCTGCTGCTGCTGCTGCTGCTGCTGCTGCTGCAGCTGGACACGGTGCTGCAGTTCCACGTGGGGGAAACAGTGACTGGGCTGCGGCGGGCCACTCTGAGCACGGGGGCCTCCGAAGCAATTGTCTACGCCACCATCATGGGCACCATAGGGGCCCTCGTTCCCTTCCTCACCAAAGAAGAGGTCTGCTGCTGTTGCTGCTGCTGCTGCTGCTGCTGGTTTGGATGTTCGTGGTGGTGGTGGTGATTTTGTGCTGCTGCTGGTGCGGGTTTGGGTGTTCGTGGTGGTGCTGCTGGTGGTGGTGGTCTTTGTGCTGCTGCTGCTGCTGCTGCTGCTTGTTAGCGGGCTAGTTTTTGTTGCAGTTGCTGCTGTGCTGCTGGCTAGAGTGCTTCCTGCTGCTGTGTCTGTTGGAGCTAGCGGGGTTGTAGCAGCAGAGTCTCTTGGGGTGCTTGCGGGGCCTTGAGTTACCGTTGCAGCTAGCCAGCTAGCTAGCCTACTAGCCAGCCAGCTAGCTGGCCACGAAATTAGCCAGCTAGCTAGATAGCCAGTTAGCTGGCCAGCTAGCTAGATAGCCAGTTAGCTAGCCAGCTAGCTAGTAACACAGCTAGCCAGCTTGCTAGCTAGCTAACAGCAGCAGCAACCAGAAAGATGCGGTAGAAGTGGCCGAAGAGAAGAATGAAAGAAGTGGAAAATGAAATGAAATGAAGTGAAATGAAAATGAAATGAAATGAAAACAAAGTGCGGAGCTGGGGTGTACGTACAGCTGGACTTCTTCCACCACCTGGAAATGGTCATGCGAAACGAAGCCCCGCCTTTGGCGGGTCGAGACCATTTGATGTTCAGATCTTATTACCATCCTTTGAAGGTGAGAAGCTTATTTAATTTAATTTAATTTAATTTAATTTATTTAGTTGCTTGATTGCTTCGGCCTTAGTCCCGAAGTTCAGCAGTTTCTGCAGCCCGCCCGGCCGCCGCCAGCAAGTGGCTGCGGCCGCGGCTGCGTGCTGGGGCTGTGTTGTGGCTAGCTAGCTAGCTAGCTGGCTAACTGGTCAGCTAGCGAGCTTGCTGGCTAGCTAGCCAGCTAGCTTGATGGCTATCTCAGTTGGTGCTGGTTGGCTGGCTGCTAGGCCACGAACTGAACAGCTGAGGCTAGCTAGCCAGCTAGCTAGCTAGCTATGCTAGCTAGCCAGCAGCCGCAGCTGAGGCAGTCGCACAGCTAGCTGGCCAGTTCGGCCTCCACAGCTCGAACTCGCCAGCTAGCTCTCTACCGCTCTAGCTAGCCAGCCAGCCAGCCAGCTAGCCAGCCAGCTAGCCAGCTAGCCAGCTAGCTAGCTAGCCAGGGCGTGTGTGGGGGTGCTGCAGAACGTGGTGGACGGGGACCTGTGCGAACAGTACGGGTCTTTGCCGCCCGCAGTGCAGACGCGAATAGCTGAAGACTTCGAGAAGACTCCTGCGGAGATTCTGAAGAGGCTCGAGGACATCCGAAACAGAGTCTTGTGATTAGCTAGCTAGCTAGCTAGCTAGCTATCTGGCTGGCTATCTGGCTGGCTAGCTGGCGGGTAGCTGGCTAGCTGGCGGGTAGCTGGCTAGCTAGCTAGCCTTCGGCCGTGCCGCGCAGCTAGCTAGCTAGCTAGCTAGCCAGCGTACGGGCGAGCAATATGGCTAGCCAGCTAGCAGGCTAGCTAGCTGGCTAGCTACCTGGTTGGCTAGCTAGCTAGGGGCCCTCGTCGTGGGGCTCCGAGGTTGGAGGGTGCAGAGTTGAGGGCTGCAGGTTCAGGGTTTAAGGTTTAGGGTTTAAGGTCTAGGGTTTAGGGTTTAGGGTTTGGGGGTTTTGAAGTGGCCGCGGCTAAGGAAAATGAGCAGAGAGGGACTTGGCCTCGCCTGTCAATCAGACAGAGGGGCGTCAGTCTGTGGCTAGCTAGCTAGCTACGCAGCTAGCTGCCAAGTGGGCTATCTTTGAGTGGCTAGCTAGCTACCCAGCTAGCTGTTGAGCGAGCTACCACTTGCTGGCTGTTTAGCTTGGGGCTAGCTACCTGAGTAGCAAGCTAGCTAGCTAGCTGGCTAGCTAGCTAGCTACCTGAGTAGCAAGCTAGCTAGCTAGCTGGCTAGCTAGCTAGCTACCTGGCTAGCTGACTCGCTAGGTAGCTGGCTAGCCGCCGTTTGTTGGCAGACTGCTGTTCAGCTAGCTGCTGGGTGAGCCGCCTCTTACTGGCTAGCTAGCTACTCAGTTCGCCGCTCTGCGGACTGCTGCCTAGCTAGCTAGCTACTCAGCTAGCTGCCCAGTGAGCTGCCAGCTAGCCAAGCAGCCGCTTCTTTATTAATAACTTGTCGTACGAATAGGGTTTAAGTCGCATTTACCTCGGCGAGCGGATGCCCATCGCTAGCTAGCTACCTAGCTAGCTGGCTACTCAGCTAGCTAGCTGCTTAGCTAGCCAGCTACCTGGCTAGCGAGCCAGTTAGCCAGCTAGCTATTGAGGGATGGATGGCTATTTGCCCAGTTGCGGGTAGCGAGTCGGCAGTGTTGGAGAGTTGGCTAGCTAGCTAGCTAGCTAGCTAGCTAGCTGGCCGGATGGCTGGCTAGCTAGTTAGCTAGATAGCTATTTAGCTGGTTAGCTGGCCAAATGTCTGGCTAGCTAGCTAGCTAAGTGAGACAGGCCAGCTAGCTCTGCTGCTCGCCTCCTCAGGTGGCTAGCTGTTGGTAACAGGAGTTGACGGCAGCCGCTGCAGCTAGCTAGCCACAGCTAACTAGCCACAGCTAGCTAGACACAGCTAGCCAGAGGCAGCCGCAGCTAGCTAGCTGCACGCGGTGGGGCAGTGTTGACAATTGAACATAGCTAACAGCGCTAGCGTGGGGTAGCCTGAGCTAAACCCTAATTTAGGGTTTAGGGTTTAGTGTGCGGGAACTACGGCATAAGAGATAAATAGCTCTGGCAGCAGCAGCAGCAGTGGCGGCAGGACTCCGCCGAGACAGCTTTGTGCCACTGCTGCTGCTGCTGCTGCTGCTGCCGCTGCTGCGTTGGTTGCTGCAGTACTTGTAGCAGCAGCAGCATCTGCAGGACTCTGACGGTGAATATTTGCCCTGCTGCTGCTGCAGCTGCTGCTGCTGCTGCCTTGGAGTTCAACTCACTTTACTGAAGGCGCATCTCTGGCTAGTCCCCAGCAGCGAGTGGTTGCTGCTACAAACCCTAAACCCTTAACCCTTAACCCTAAACCCTAGGCTAGAAAGAAACTACGTGGAACCAAATATGGGAAGAAGTGCTTTCTGGAAACGAGAAATTGGAGAAGCTAATTTGGCCAAAGAATGGAGACATGGGGGCTGCTGCACAGCGTGGCGTTTAGGGTTTAGGGTTAAGGGTTTAGGGCTTAGGGTTTTGGGTTTGCGAAATAGGTCTTTCCGCCTAGAGTTTGTCAGTATACTCTAGTCCATTTAATTTCAAGACAAGCAAACCCTTGCCACTTGTCGATATTGCTGCGATGCTCCTGCACGGAGCAGCAGCAGCAGCAGCAGCAGCAGTAGCAGCAAGGGCAGCAGCAGCGGCAGCAGCAGCGGCAGCGGCAGGCTCTTTGTTTGCGAGAATTATAAGCTTTTTGCTTGAGTAGAAATGCAGAAAATATGCAAGCAGACCCACCTCACAGCAGCAGCAGCAGCAACAGCAGTAGCAGCAGCAGCAGCAGCAGCAGAGAGCGACGGTCGTGCTGCCGGTGCCACTGCAGGGCTGGGGCACCGCGTTTGACCCCCGCGAGAAAAGCCTTTAGTTGAATTTAAAATAAATAAATAATTAAATATACAGACAGAGATAAATTAAAAAACCAGCTGAGCTGCCTAGACACCTCAGCCGCAACTCCGACAGACACTGCTGCTGCTGTGTCACTCACCAGCAGCAGCAGCAGCAGCAGCAGCAGCGCCTTCTGTCTGTCTCGGCCTTGTTTTTGTTTCATCACCGTGAAACAGCAGCAGCAAATTCTTCCACCGTCTCAAGAAGCCTCTCTTTCAGCAGGACCATAGCAGCAGCAGCAGTAGCAGCAGGAGCAGCAACGGGAGCCGACAGCAGTCACTGTGCTGCATAGACGGCTCGGGGCAGCAGCGCGACCCCATCTAAGCCCTTGCTGCATTTTTGTCTTTAAAATTAACTTGGCAGCAGCAGCAGCAGCAGGAGGCTGGCGTATCCTAATAAGCAAGCAGCAGTATCCAGTAACCAAGCAGCAGCAGCAGCAGCAGCAACGGCTGCTGCAGCAGCAGCGTGCCCCTTCTGCACATCTCCCCCAAAGGAAGCCCCCAAAGCCCTTATTGAAATTAACTTAAAGATGGATCTCAAGGAAAATGAGTTGAGGGAAAACGCTGCAGCGGCTGCAGCAGCAGCAGCAGCAGCAGAAGATGCCACAGCCAACGCACACGCAGCCGACTGCAGCAGGAACTGCCGCAGCAGCAGCGCCAGCAGCTGCTCCTGCAGCAGCAGCAGCAGCGGGGCTGCAGCGCCGTCCGTAGTGAGCACCAAGCCACAAACTGCAGCAGCAGCAGCAGCTTTAGCTGCTACTGCTGCAGCTGCACCCACCATCGGGACAGCAGCGGCTGCTGCTGGTGGCTCTGCTGCAGCAGCAGCAGCAAATGAGCCACATGAAGCAGCAGCAGCAGAACAAAGCTGCTGCTGTGGCCCGAGAGAAATTTCGGCAGAAGCTGCTGCTGGCAGTGAGCTGTCGATACACGTGAAACAGGCACCCGAAGCAAGACACGCAGCAACAGCAGCAGCGGCAGCTGCTGCTGCTGCTGCTCCTGCTACTGCCGTTGCTGCTGTTGCTGCTGCTGCTGTGCATGCCCTATTAGGGCCCGTGCCGTAACCTCCAATCTACCGCCAACACCCTAAATCCTAAACCCTAAACCCTAAACCCTAAACCCTAGATTCATGCGCAAGCTGAACCTTTGCACCCTAGCCGGCCGAAGTCCATCCACCATTATAAATTGATTTGCATATTTATATTTATATTTATATTATATTTATATTTATTTATTGATTTATTTTTATTTTTATTTTATTTTTATCTATTTTAATCAATTTATTTAATTTCCTTTTCTTGTCTTCTCCTCAGACACCTCCTGCCCCCCCCAAACCCCAAATCCAATTTATGACACAAAGACAGAAGACCCTTCTTTGGGAGACCCCCGGGGGGCCCCCCCGGGGGCCCCTCTAGAGGGTACCCGGGGGACCCACCTGGGGGGCCCCCCGAGGGGCCCCCCGGGGGGCCCCCCGGGGGGCCCCCCAGGGGGGCCCCCCCGGGGCCCCCAGGGAGGCCCCCAGAGGGGCCTCAGCCTGGGGGCCGGGCCCGCGGGCGACTTGACGGACCTCGTGGACGCGCTGTGGGCGCAGCGCCGCCGCAGGGCCCTTCAGCAGCAGCAGCAGCAGCAGCAGCAGGAGGGGGGGCTGCTGCAGCAGCAAACAGAGGAAGCAGCAGCAGACCACGCAGGCGCGCAGCACGCGAGGGCCAAACACAGAGCAGCAAAAAGGAGAAGATGAATCTCCTGCAGCGAAGGGAGAGGCCCCCAGTGGGGTGTACAGACACCTCGAGGTTGTCTGGGGTGTACGTACACCTCAGCGAGTCTGCATGCAGCTGAGGTGTACGTACACCCCGCGGCCCAAACCACTAACATCTTTTTAGGGTTTTGCACTTCACCTTGGCAGCAGATCTTTAGTTTTGCTTCCCAGCAAAGAAATCGAAAACCGCACAGCCAGTCACTCAGGTGTACGTGCACCGCAGCTTCACGCTGCAGCAGCAGCAGGCGCTGCAGCAGCAGCAGCAACTACCGCAGCAGCGGCACAAGCAGCTGCAACAAGCTGCAGCAAACTGTAGCAAGCTGCAGCAAGCTCAGGAGCAAGCTGCAGCAAGCTCAGGAGCAAGCTGCAGCAAGCTTGGCAGCAAGCTGCAGCAAGTTGCAGCAAGCTCAGCAGCAAGCTGCAGCAGGCTCAGGAGCAAGCTGCAGCAAGCTCAGCAACAAGCTGCAGCAAGGTTAGCAGCAAGCTGCAGCAAGCTTAGCAGCAGCAGGCTGCAGCAAGCTCAGCAGCAAGCTGCAGCAAGCTTAGCAGCAGCAAGCTGCAGCAAGCTCAGCAGCAAGCTGCAGCAAAGCAAGCTGCAGCTCTGCGTATAAAAGTCTCCCAGATAGCAGTAAAAGAATCTGCAGCAAAACTGTTTATCGGGTGCCGTAATGCTGCTGCTGCTGCATGCAGCAGCAGCAGCAGCACGAGAGCACAGCTCCACAAACAAAAAGATAATGCAGCGGACGCACTTTGCAGCAGCAGCTGCCACGACAGCAGCAGCAGCAAATGCAGCAGACGCAGCAGCAGCTACCGCAGCTGCAGCCGCAGCAGCAGCAGCAGCAACACGAGTTGCTGCTGCCAGCACGATGGAGGCAAATGCATAGTTTTTGAGAGCAAATTCTTCAAAGTGCTGCTTCTGCTGCTGCTGCTGTCGCTGCCGCTGCTGACCCGGGTGCTGCTGGTGCTCCTATCGCTGCTGCTGCCGTTGCTGCTGCTGCAGCACCAACTACACAAAACGAAAGCGAAAAGTCCTTTCCTACAGAGAATCCCCTTCTGCTTCTGCTGCTACTGCTGCTGCTGCTGCTACTGCTTCTGCTGCTTTATGATGGAGTTGGACGCTGCGCTTTACGGAGGATCCCTTCTTGCTGCTGCTGCAGCTGCTGCTACTCTTGCAGCAGCAGCAGCAGCAGCGTGATGGAGGCGAACGCTGCCATTTCCAGGGGTCCCTCCTAATGTTGCTGCTCCTACTACTACTACTGCCGCTGCTGCCGCAGCTGCCGCCGCAGCAGCAGCAGCAGCTGCTGCTGCCGCAGCAGCAGCAGCAGCAGCAACTGCTGCTGCTGCTGCTGCTATATGATGGGGGTAAAGGCTACATTTCCTATGGAGAAGCCCCTCATGCTGCTTCTCACCCGCTGTTCAAAAGTTGTGGGGTCGCTGCGCAAAGTCGCAGCAGCTTCTTGGTTCAGTGGGTCGTTGGGGTTCGGCTCCTGCAGCAGCAGCAGCAGCAGCAGCAGCAGCAGCACGTGCAGCAGCAGCAAGTGCAGCAGCAGCAGCAGGAGTGCCGACGTCCAGGGCCGCAGCTAAGCAAGCGCAGCGGCAGAAGCAGCGGAGAAAATCGCAGCGGCAGCCCAAACAGCAACAGCAGCAGCAGCAGCAGCAGCAACAGCAGCAGCAGCAGCAGCAGCAGCTGACGAGGAAGAGGTGCAGCAGCCCGTAGATCACAGAGGAAAGAGACAAAACTGGCTTCCAGTCTTCTCTCAAAATGTTGAGACACACGTTGCCCTGCAGGTCGATGTTCGGGTGGTACACCTGCGCCCACAAACCCTAAACCCTAAACCCTAAACCCTAAACCCTAAACCCTAGGTCTTAATGAGGCCGAGCGCCAAAGCTCTGCTCCAAACCCTTGTTGCGGGAAACGAGGCCAGAATGCCCCGGAAGATGAACGAAGCACCTCGCCCTAAACTCTAAACCCTAAACCCTAAACCCTAAACCCTAAACCCTAAACCCTAAACCCTCGGCGCGCCTTGTCCTTGCACTTGACTTTCGGGGGGTCGTGGGGGTAGTTTTGAGGAAGTCTAATGTTGAATCTGATTCGGCCTCCTCTCCAGTACCCTTCATCAGGAACAAGAGACAAAAGAAAAGTAGGGGGCCCCCCCAGTTCCTCAGAGGGGGCCCCCCCTGCTGCTGCTGCTGCTGCTGCTGCCGCCGGCAGACTCAGCAGCGTGCAGTTCGGAGGCAGGTCCAGGTCCTCCAAGTCTTTCTGCAGGCGAATGTCGCTCGGCAGCAGACGGGGGCCCGCTGCTGCTGCTGCTGCTGCTGCTGCTGCTGCTGCGTCATTTGCTGCAGCAGAACCCGAAGCTGAAGCCCCCGGAGAACCCCCCGAGGAGTCCTGGGCCCCCCCGTTGCCTTCAGCTGCCTTCCGCCTCCCCGGGCCGTAGAGGCGCAGCATCCTCGCTTTCTGCTGCTGCTGCTGCTGCTGCTGTGTTTTGGCTGCTGCCGCTGCTGCTGCTGCTGCCAGCCGCAATGCTTGGAGCTAAAAAACACACGAAGAGACAAACGGAAAGCTCAAGAGGCCACCCCGTGGCTGATTGTGGATCTCTGCGCTGCACTAGTTGCTGCAGCAGCTGCTGCTGTAGTTGCTGCTGCTGCACTTTCTGCGGCACATGCTGCTGCACTTGCTGCGCCCTAGCTGCTGCCAGGAAGTTTCACACAACTTCTAATTAATTGAAATTCCCAAAATAGGTCCTAGGACTTTTATTTACTAATTTATATTTGCTGGTTCGGAGAGGGGGGCCCAAACTCTGTTGGTGTCCTTTGGGGGCCCCCCAATGCTGCTGCTACGGGGCCCCCCGGCGGTGCTGCCGCGCAGCAACTGCAGCAGAGTTTGTCCTCTTTTATTCAAACTATTTTATTTTTTTGTAAGTTTTCGCGAAGAAGAAGTCCCCTTTCGCAGCAGCAGCAGCAGAACAAACCGCCGCTGCTGCTCCTGCTGCTGCTGCTCTGGCTGCTGCTGCTCCTGCTCCACACAGCAACAGCAGCGAGAGGCTGCCCTCTGCAGCAGCTCCTCCTGCAGCAGCACGCCTCTCTGCAGCAGCCAGTCAGCAGCTGCTTCTGCAACTACCTTCTCAGATCCAGAGCTAGCGGCTGCAGCTGCAGGTGCTGCACCGTTGGTGCTGCTGTTGCTGCTGCTGCTGCGCTATGATCGTGGGGGGAACCCGCCTGGGGGCTGCTGCTGCAGGGCCCTGCGCGGCCGTCTGCAGGGAGGGCCTCAGAAGCCCTTGCTGCTGCATGCGCGTGTCTGCTGCTGCTGTGGGACTTCTGCGACCGGCAGCAGGCGGCAGCAGCAGCAGCAGCAGCAGCAGAGTGCCTCCACAGCAGCAGTTGCTGCAGCACTGCAGCTTGACGCCTCGCTTGCTTTCCGTTCCCCGTTCCTCCCCGGAGAAGCAGCTCTGTCCGGTGACGCCGCAGGCCCTGTTGCTGCACCAGCAGCAGCAGCAGCAGCAGCAGCAGCACCTGCTGCAGCAGGTGCGGCTCTACACCCCGCCCTCACGGCGCACCTGGTCGAAGCAAAATGAAAAGCTGCACATCCGGAGGCCCTTAGTGGAGTCTTTTGCTGCTCACAAGCTGCACCCCACGCTGCAGTGGTGGAGGGAAAGAAGACACAAACCGGGTCTGCTGCTGCTGCTGCTGCTGCTGCTGTACTTGTAGCTGCTGCCCCTGCAGCTGCGCTGGTGCCCGCGAGCTAGCTAGCTAGCTAGCTAGCTAGCTAGCTCGCGGGCTAGCCAGCAGCTGGGCAGTTCGTTAACTAGCTTCGGATGTCCGCTTACCCTCACCTTCATCTGCGTGGCTAGCTAGCTAGCTAGCTAGCTACAAGCTATCTAACTGGCTAGCTAGCTAGCTAGCCATAAACTATCTAGCTAGGTAGCTAGCCACAAGCTAGCTAGCCAGCTAGCTACAAGCTAGCCAGCTGAAGGCTAGCTAGCTACCAACTAGCTCGCTAGGCAGTCACAGGCTAGCTAGCTACGAGCTAGCTAGCTAGCTAGCTAGCTAGCCAGCTAGCTGGGCCTTGGCTGCTGCTGCTGCTGCTGCTTGTTTGCAGACACCTTCATGGGCCTGCCGGACCCGCTGCTGCTGCAGCTGCGCGGCGGCAGCAGCTACTTCGAGCAGCAAGACTTGGTGGGCGTGGCTTGTGCTGCAGTGCGGCTGCAGCGTTCAGGTGTACGTACACCTGAGTTGTGGGGCCCCCTGGCGCGCCGCGCTGCTGCAGCCGCGCTGGGGGGGCCCCCCACAAGTCTTGCTGCAGCATTTGCTGCTTTTGCTGCAGCAGATGTCCGCGATGCCCCAGCTGTACGTACACTCCAGGGCGCGCTGCAGCACAAAATCGGGCAGCTGCTGCCCCTCGATGTTGCTGCTGTTTTGGAGGCCATGGCAAACCCTTTCTACTTCTCCCACAGGCGAGGGTTTAGGGTTTAGGGTTTGCGCTTTAGGGTTTAGGGTTTGGGGTTTAGGGTTTAGGGTTTACACTGTCGGGGCCGGGCGCTGCGCATTTCACTGTCGAACGCAACAGCGCTGCTCAGCGCTTTCAGGAAAGCACTGGGGTTTAGGGTTTAGGGTTCAGGGTTTAGGGTTTAGGGTTTAGGGTTTGGGTTTCAGGCTGACGGACGCTGCAGTGAGCCACTTGGAGCTGCTGCTGCAGCACAGAAAGGACTGGACAGCAGAAGACTTTGCTGCTTCTTTGCGGGCCCTCGCTCGCCTGGGCCTCAACGAGCCCCAGCTGCTTGCTTCTCTAGGTAGCCCTGCTGCTGCTGCTGCTGCTGCTGCTGCTGCTGGTTGTTGTTGCTGCTGCTGGTTGTTGCTGCTGCTGTTGGTCCTGCTGGTTGGTGCTGCTGCTGCTGCTGGTTCTGCTATTCTTGCCGCTGCTGCTGCTGCTGCTTTCCAGATGCACACGCTGTGAAGGCTCCGAAGTGGTAGTATCACTGCTGCTGCTGCTGCTGCTGCTGCTGCTACTGCTGCTGCTGCTGTTTGCGAAGGGGAGCGACTGGTGGCCAGCGGCGCTGTGGGGCTGCCATCGAATTTGCTGCTGGATGCAATTGAGGCCCTTTGCGTGGCTTACCCTGCTTTAACCGCCTGTGTCCAGTACCAGCAGCAAACCAGCAGCAGCAGCAGTAGCAGCAGCAGCAGCAGCAGCGGGGATGCAGATGCAGACCTGGCAGCGCACCTCAGGAAGCCAAACCCTATGAAGTACACTTCGCCGCCTCCCCCCAAAACTCCCTACAACACCCCCATTTCTTACAAGCCTCCCCGGCAGCAGCAGCAGCAGCAGGAGGTGGAGCAGCTGCAGCAGCAGCAGGTGGAGCAGCAGCTGCAGCAGCAGCAGCAGGAAGGGGAACCTCTTTGCCCCGTGTTCGTCTCGTGGCTGCCTGTGCTGCTGAACGCTTTGCTGCGCGAAAGCCCCCGAGGCAGCTTAACTGCAGCAGATGCTGCTTCTGCCTTGTCGCTGCTTGCTGCTGTCACCCGCAAGGATACAGCAGCAGCAGCAGCAGCAGCAGCAGCAGAAGCAACAGAACCCCATGTCGCAGCAGCAGCAGCAGCAGCAGCGGCAGCAGAGAGACGAGCGGCAATAGCCGCTGCCGTCTCAAAGGCCCTGAGAGAGCCTATACAGCGCGGTGCCTCTGCAGCTAAGTAGCAGCAACAGCAGCAGCTGCAGCAGCAGCAGCAGCAGCAGCAGCACTTTGCCTGTGGCAGCTGTGGAGGCGCTGCGGGGGCGCAGTTTGAATGCTTCTTTTTGCTGCTGCAGCCAACCACAGCCTCGGAGTTCTTTTCGTTTGTACATTCGCATAATTTAATTTAAAACTAAATTTTAAAATTTTAATTATTTAATTATTTTTAATGTTCTTTGCTTCTCTTCGGGCCACAACAAGTAAGGCATATTTCTCGCAGCCAAAGATATGCGTGGACACTGAGGAGCGCCCGCGCAGCAGCAGCAGCTGCAGCTGCAACAGCAGCAGTTGCAGCTGCAACAGCAGCAGCAGCATCAGCAGCAGACGCCAGTTAAGGAGAAGCCTAAATTGGCACTTAATGCCCCTTTTATAAAAGCAACAGTCTCAGAGAAATGAACTCAAATAAGTAGAGAGTTTAATTTGAGAGAAATAAAACAGCAAATAAATCAAAAAAAGTAAAAAAAACTAAAATTCTAAGAGCTTTTAGCCCACAGGAATGCTCGTAAAGGCCTCCAGAAGGCTGTGCACAAACCCTAAACCCTAAACCCTCACTGCTGCTGGAGCTCAGCGTCGAACTAGGCGCGGCGCCCGAAATCGCAAACCCTCTGAGCTGCTCCTGCTGCAGAAAGAAAGGAATAACAAACAGCTTAAATAAATAAATAAATAAATAATAAATAAATAAATAAATAAAAATGAATGAGCGAACAGCGACGTCAGAAAAGAGCCACTTGCTGTCTTGCAACACAGTCCAGCACCGATGTATCAGCGGGAGCAGCAGCAGCAGCAGCAGCAGCAGTAGGAGCAGCAGCAGCAGCATTTCAAAGGCAAAGTGGATTTGAAGTAAAAAACAGTTTAGCAGCAAATTAACTACACGAATGAACCGCAGCAGGCAGCAAGCTGCAGCCGAACAGCCAGGCCTCCAGTGGGGCCCCCGTTGAGGCCCATGGCAGCAGCAGCAGCAGCAGCAGCAGGTGCTGCTGCTGCTGCTAGAACAGCAGCAGGAACAGCAGGAAAAGCAGCACAAGCTGCTGGGACAGCAGCAAACTCTGCTGTTAAGGTAAAATCTGGTAACACATTTCCTGATTGAGCCGCGTTCGCTGCTGCCGCTACCGCTGCTGCTGCTGCTGCTGCTTGTTGGCTGCTGCAGCAAACAGCCAAGGCCTCCAGATCTCTGGGATCGACAGCTCCCGCCCATGTCTTGCTGCTTTCTTTTTGGAAATATTAGGGTTTAGGGTTTAGGGCTTCTATTTGGCGCTGTTTCTGAGGCGCCACCCCGCAGCAGACCACCCGCCACTGCTGCTGCTGCTGCTGCTGCAGCTGCAGCGGGGTGGCAGCCACGGCGTGTGAGGGCGAGCAGTATGCCCATGCTGCCTTCAGCACTACGCGCTCTGCTGCTGCTGCAGCGGCGGCTGCTGCCGCCCCTGTTGCTGCTGCTGCTGCTGACTTCTTGCTGCCTAGAGCTCTCTGCTGCTGCTCCTTTTGCTGCCCGCTGCAGCCCCGGGGGGGCCCCTCAGTCCCCTCTGTGTGGCCCTGGGGGCCCCCAACTGGGCTTTCTGCTGCCTATTGGGGTTGACTGCATGCCCCGGGCAGCAGCAGCAGCAACACCAGCAGCAGCAACAGCAGCAGCAGCAGCAGCAGCAAAGCCACCGGTTGAACGAGAGGCCCAGCCGGACTACTCCGACGCAGAGGGTCAACCCGAGGAGCCTCTTGGGCAGCAGCAAGAGCCACAGTCGAAGCCTCCGGCGCAGCAGCGGCAGCAAGCGCCGCAGCAGCAGCAGCTAGCGCCACCGCTGCAGCAGCAGCAGCAGCTGCCCCTGCAGCAGCCGCCGTTTGAGCAGCAAACTAGGTGGGGTGAGTGGGGCAGCAGCAGCAAGTGGCGGCGACCCTGGAGGCGACGACGGCCTTGGGCTCTACGGCCACGCCCACAGCAGCAGCAGCAGCAGCAGCGGCAGCAGCAGCAGCAGCAGCCCGCTGATGGCACGGCGCCGGCCTTGTGGAGGAACCCCAGGTGGCAGAGAAGAACAGCAGCAGCAGCAGCGGGAGGTGCAGCAGCAGCAGCAGGAAGTTTTCTGCGGCCACAAGGACTGCCTGCCCCCATGTTTGAGCCGCAGCAGCAGTGGCTCTCCCCTTTGCCGCCAGCAGCAGCAGCAGCAGCAGGCGAGAGCTGGGAACTTCCCCGCGAGATCGACGTGGGGCTGCTGCAGCAGCAAGATCTGCTGCTGCAGCAGCAAATGGAAGCTGTGCTGCCGCTTTCTCTAAGTCCTGAGGCCCTCAGCGATATTGTTGAAGGCAGCAGGAGGCAGCATTTGCTGCTGCTGTCGCGGCACGAGGGCCCCCCCCCGCTGCGGGTATCGCTAGCTGCTGCTCGAAAATAACATGTTGCTGCTGCAGCAGGAGGCAGCACAGAGGCGCCGCAGACGAGAAATCCTCAACGAAGCCCTAGTTAGACATGGCCTTGAAATAAAGTGTGTCTTAGTGTTTAGGGTTTAGGGTTTAGGGTTTAGGGTTTGGAGGGGCCACTCGTTTCGCTGTGCTGCTGCTTTCTGTATGGGCTGCTCGTTTGCTGCTTCTGCTGCTGCGGGTGCGCCTTCGCCTGCTGCGTACTTCGCTGCTTAGGGCCCGCTGCTGCTGCCGCTCACCTGCTGCTGCTGCTGCTGCTGCTGCTGCTGCTGCAGCCCTGCAAGCTGGCTGTGCCGCTCTTTCGTATACTTGCGGCGGACGCCAATTAAGAGTCTCGTCTTCGCGCTGTGGAGAGACAGAGTCTTAGACCAGCTCTACGAGCCCATGCAGCAGCAGCAGCAGCAGCAGCAGCAGCAAAGTGGCAGGGGAATTGCTGCGCTCGAGGAGGACTGGCAGAAGCACATTTTGTGGACAACAGGGATAGATCTCCTGGCTCACCCAGTAAGCTCCGTTTGCTGCTGCCGCCTCTGCCTTTGCTGCTACTGCCGCTGCTGTTGTTGCCGCTGCTGCTGCTGCTGCTGCTGCTGCTGCAGCATAGACAGCCTGCGGTGCTTGGCTTGCTGCAGCACCTGGAGAAGACCCTGCTGCTGCGGAAGGAAGCTTTTGTGCAGCGGAGGTATAAGGCCGTAGTGCGGCGGCACCCGGGCTCGAGGTTTAGGTACATTCCCCCGCATTTCGGCAGCAGCAGCAGCAGCAGCAGCAGCAGCAGCTACAGCAGCTACAGCAGGGCGATTCCTCAGCAGCTGCCACCTAGGCCGCCCAGACAGACCCGCTTGGCTCCAGGGAGCCGGCGAGGAGTGCAGCAAGATCATCAGCAGCAGCTGAAGCAGCAGCAGCCGCTGCAGCAGCAGCAGCAAGATTCTCAGCAGCACCTGCCAGCGGACGGCGCCGACGGCACGGAGCTCGCTGAAGAGGGAACAGCAGCTGCGGCGACAGACGAAACAGCAGCAGCAGCAGCAGCAGCAGCAGAGGAGGGCAAGACGCAAGAGAAGGCCCGGCCATCTCGCCGTGGGAGGCGTAGCGCGCAGCAGGAGACAGAAGCAGCAGCAGCAGCAACAGCAGCAACGATGAAGCTGCCACTGGAGGAGGCCGTGTCCACTGAAGATTCAGATGCTACGGGCAGCAGCAGCGACAGCAGCAGCGACGGCAGCAGCAGCGACAGCAGCAGCGACGGAAGCAGCAGCGACAGCAGCAGCAGCGACCTCATAGAGCTGCCAGTTAGCAGCGCAGATGCTACGGGCTGCAGCGACGACAGCAGCAGCGGCGACAGCAGCAGCAGCGACAGCAGCAGCAGCGACTTTATGGAGCTGTCAGTTAGCAGCACAGATGAGGAGTTGCTGCCTGCTGCTGCTGAAGGCGCAGAGCAAGAGGAGGAGCTGCAGCAGCAGTAGCTGCTGCTGCAAGAGCTGCTGCGAGAGCAGCTGTTGCAGCAGAAGCCAGCTGCTGCAGCAGCAGGCTTCTGCTGCAACTAGCGCGCAGCCGACATCTTTCCGTTTGTTTTTAACTAGATCTAAAACTAATTTCATTCATCTTGTCCGTTGTCCTTTTGCTGCTGCACCCTTCGCGCTGCAGTTTCTATAGGCTGCCTACTGCTGCTGCTGTTGCTGTTGCTGCACTTGCTGCTGCTCTGCGTTGCTGCTGATGAGGATACAGCAGCAGCAAGAGGGCTGCGGGGTGTAAGAACAATACTTCATATAGTGCTAGCTGCAGCAGCAACTGGACGGTGTGCCAGCAGCAACAGCAGCAGCCAACACGACACCAACCCTAGCAGCAGCAGCAGCGGCAACAGCAACACCAGCCCTAGCGCCAGCAGCAGCAACAACAGCAACCCAGCAGCAACTCTAGGAGCAGCAGCAAAAACACAGCAATGGCCACTTGCCTAGACTTGAGGTCCCCTCGTAGAAATAAGGGGCTGCAGCAAACGCCATAAAACACTAGCTTGCACCAGACAATGCAGCAGCGGCAGCAGCAGCAGCAGCTGCTGCTGCTGCTGCTGTTTCTGCTGCTGTTGCTGGCTCTCCTGCTGCCCCACTAGGGGCTACCGGACTTCCAGAGGCGCCAGGCGCTGCAGCATCTGCTGCACGTGCTTCTGTTGCCTGTGCAGCAGCGGCAGCAGCAGCAGCTGGCGCTGCGTCCGTGGCAGCAGCAGGTGCTGCTGATTCTGCTGCCTCTGATGCGGATGCTGTCGAGCTGTCTGCGGCAGCTGTGCCTGCAGCTGAAAGCGCTTCTGCAGCAGCAGCAGCATCTTGACGCTTAGCAGCAGCTGCGTCTGTATTTGCAGCTGCTGCAGGCTTCGGTGGGGCATCTCCCTGGCGCTCAGCAGCAGCAGCAGCAGGAGCAGCTGCAGCAGCTGCTGCGACAGTCCTGTCTCCCGTTGGAGCATTCCTCACCTCTTGCTGCTGCTGTGAATTGTTGGACGTGGCAGCAGCAGCAGCAGTGCCATGGTCCGCTGCAGCAGCAGCAGCAGCAGCACGCATTTCGGGGATGCGCAGCGCCAGCTGTATCGCTAGAAAGGCCCACGCTGCCAGCAGCAGCAGCCCCAGCAGCAGTTGGGCCCAAAAGCGCCTTTGTTCCTCTCGCTGCAGCAGACACAGCAGCAGCAGCAACAGCAGCAGCAGCTCCCTGTAAAGCGCGGCAAAAGACTCAGCAGCAGCTGAGTCTTCAGCAGCAACTGCAGGCAGCGCCACCACGTACTGATGCAGAGCCAGCCGCAGCAATCAGCGTAGCAGGAGCAACACCAGCAGCAACGACAGCAGCAGCAGCAGCAGCTTGAACTAACCGCAAGGTAGAGCGAAAGGACAATCCCTATAGGGTGGAGGAGCGAGGCTGCGCGGACGTCAGCATCCTGCTGCTGCTGCAGCGCGTCGTCTGCCATGGCTGCAGCGCTGCCGCTGCTGCTGCTGCTGCTGCTGCTGGGGGGCAGCAGCCCCCATAGACGCAGCAGCAAATCCAAAGGCCACAACAAACAACTGCGACAAAAACCCCACAAACCCAAAACGCGGCTGCCGGGCGGCAGCGCAGCATCGCTCAGCAGCTGCCAGTACACCTGAGCAGCAAACGCCAGCAGCACACCCCACAAAACGCATGCACAGCAGCTCAGCGCAAATGCATGCATGCATGTACGCATGCATGCAGATAAACAAGCAAATGCATGCCCGCATGCATGCACACATGGATGCAAACAAGCAAGCATGCACGCAGGCCGGCAATAGCAGCAGCAGCACCAACAGCAGCAGTAGCAGCAGCACTCGTAGCAGCAGCAGCAGTAGCAGTAATAGCAGCAGCAGCAACGGCAGCAGCAGTAGCGGCAACAGCAACAGCAGCAGCAGCAAAGCCACCTTTACAGCTTCTTCTCTTTGGGGGGGCCCCCCAATCCCATCTTCTTTTAGCCTCGCCAGCGCGTAGAGGCCCCTGCCATCTCCTGTTGCTGCTGCTCTTTCTGCCCAGTAGCGGCTGAGAGCAGCAGCAGTTTCTGCTGCTTCCCGCAGCGCCTGCTGCTCTTCCTGCTGCTGCTGCAGCTCCTGCCGCGGCTGCTGCTGCTGCGGCTGCTGCTGCTGCGGCTGCGCTTCCTCCTCCTCCGCCGCTCCTGCTGCAGCTTCTGCTGCTGGCGCTGCTTTCGCTGCCGCTGCTGCTGCTGCAGCAGCCTTGATTGCAGCAGTAGATTCGGCTGCAGCAGCAGCGTACATCTCCGCCAGGCTGACCATGGAGGCGGCGTCGCCCTGATACACAAAAGCAGCAGCAGCAGCAGCAGCAGCAGAAAACAAACTGGTCCCCTAAATGGCAACAAAGCTGCTGCTGCTCTAGTTAGTGCTTCTTGTCCCATTTATCACATCTGTCTTTTTCTGCTGCTGCTTTTGCTGCTTCCTGCTGCCTCCTGCTGCCCCTTGCTGCTGCCTGCTGCTTCCTGCTGCCTCTGACTTTTATTTCTGTCACTTTTTTGTCTTTTTGATCCCCTTTTGCTTCTTTTTGTGTCTACTTTTTCCTCCTCATTATCTCTTAGCTGCTGCTAACTTCTACTTGTCGTTTTTTCTCTTTTTTGTCTTTTCATCTTTTTATCTTTTGCTGCTGCTACCTGCAGCGCAGCTCTTCTGTAAGCAGCAAAACGGCAGGCCGTTGCTGCTGGGGCTTGTGGGGTTTTGAGGGCTTTTGGAGACACGAGCCAGCAGCGGAGGAATTCGGAGACTCGGAGGTGCTGCAGCTGCTGCCGCGCAGCAACTGCAGCAGCGCGAGCAGCAGCAGCAGCAGCAGTAGCAGCGGGCGGCGTGCATGCGCGCTCGCCGTCCAGCAGCAGTTCTACCGACACCCCAGGGTCTCCTCGTGCATGCAGTTGCTGCACTCCTGCTCGGGAAAGTGGAGACACCCGAGTCTGCAGCAGGCAGTTTGCTCCTGCTGCTGCTACATGGGCCTCCACTGCTGCTGCTGCTGCTGCTGCTGCTGCTGCTGCTCCTTCGCCCTCCGCAGGCAGGGCCACTGACGGGTCTGCGTAACGCGCCAGCAGCAGGCTGCGCGTGCCCTCTTCTGCATCTGCTGCTGCAGCAGCAGCAGCAGCAGCTGCTGCTGCTGCTGCTGCTGCGCTATTCTCTGCATTCTGCTGCTGCGGCTGTTGCTGCTGCTGTTGCTGCTGCTGCGACACGGCCCCTTCGGCGGGAAGCTGCTGCTGCTGCTGCGGCTGCGCATCTGAGCCGCCGGAGGCTTCCTCTGCTGCTGTTTCTGTTGCGGTTACTGCTGCTGTGCTGTTGGCGCTTGGAGCTGCATCTGCTGCTGCTGCAGCGGAGGCAGCTGCAGCAACAGCAAGGTCCGCCTGGAGCAGCGAGTCCATGAGCACCTGCAGCGCCTGCTGCCGCTGCTGGTGCTGCTGCGCTGCAGACTCCCACAGTGCAGCAGCAGTCACGTGAGCAGCTAAGTGGCCAGTTTCGGACAGCAGCAGCAGCAGCAGCAAAGCCCCAGAAACGTCGCCCTGCCGGTGCGCATGCAGCGACAAGGCCTGCAGCAAATTGACCCGACGGTGCAGAAACGCCACCTTTTCCAGCACCTGCACGCAACACAAACCCTAAACCCTAAACCCTAAATCCTAAACCCTAAACCCGAAACCCTGAACCCTAAACCCCGGAGTGTAGGCCCTAAAGTGTGAACGCTCCGCCCTAAAGTCTCGAATCTGGGCCCTAAACTCAATCCTCCCAATCGCAAGACCTAAACCCTAAGCCCTAAACCCTAAACCCTAAACCCTAAACCCTATACTGCAGCAGCGGGGCGCAGACCTTCAAAGCAATGCTGCAGCGCTGCTTGGAGCTCTTGTGGTGGGGAGAAGCTCCCTGCAGCAGCAGCAAACCGGAGCTGTAAGCTGCTTCTGGATGGCCAGCAAGTGCAGCTTTTGAAAAGTATGTGAGGGCTTCAGTCATGTTGCCTGCTGCCAGCAGCTGGCCCCTCCCTACTGCTGCTACTGCTGCTGCTGCGGACGACCCGGACGCGCCGCCCGCCGGCTCTGCTGCTGCTGCTGCCGCTGCTGCTGCTGCTGATGTGGGACCCAGAGCAGCAAGGTGTGCTGCAGCGTACAGCACCTGCGCGTTGCTGTCGCCCAAGTCTGCTGCTGCGCGCAGGGCTTCGCCTGCAGCAGCAGCAGCAGCAACAGCAGCACCAGCGCAATTTGAAAGACAGAAAGGAGGACAGCAGCGACCAGTCGAGACCAGAAAATCGCCAAGGGAGGACACGAAGCGAGCTTAGCAACAGCAGCAGCAGCAACAGCAGCAGCAGAAGCAACAGCAGCAGCAGTAGCAGAAACAGCAGCAGCAGCAGCAACAGCACCACCAGCAGGGAGGCACGTGGCACACTAAAGGATATATGAAAAGAAGACCAAAAAAAAGCCAAGAGAGGCAAACAAAAGCGCAAAATGAAAATAAAGGAGACCAAAAGGGCAAAAGAAAAAAGGAAAATTGGAAAAGAAAAAAAGGAGAAAA
The DNA here is from genome assembly GCF_000499545.2 of Eimeria tenella. NCBI lineage: Eukaryota > Apicomplexa > Conoidasida > Eucoccidiorida > Eimeriidae > Eimeria > Eimeria tenella. The sequence continues at coordinate 54,772 of NW_013542870.1, forward strand.
AAAAGACACCTGCTAAAGTTGCATTTGTTTCCTGCAACAGCCCATAACGCCAGGCCAAAAAGCGCGCCGTGTGGGGCGCGGGGCCAGAGCCCTCAGCAATGACCTGCAGCAGCAAAGCACAGCAGCAGCAGCAGCCAGCAGCTCTCCAGCAGCAGCAGCAGCAGCAGCTGCAGCAGCAGAGGCGGTGACGGCGGCGCTAGCAGCAGCAGCAGCGGCAGCAGCGCGTGGACTCTCTTGCTGCTCCGGCCCAACTGCTTCTGTCTCCTCCTACTTTACTTTCTCTTTCTGAGCACCCTGCTGCTGCTGCTGCTGCCTCTGCGCTGCCTTGCCTGCTCTAGAAGAGCCTCCGCTGGGTGCTGCTCCTTTTCTTTCTTCTGCTGCTCCTCCTCGCGCAGACCCCAGCTGGAAAGAAATCCATTTAGCAGCCCCAGCAACCCTCCCCTTGCGTTTGCTGCTGCTGCTGCTCCTCCTGCTGCTGCTGCTGGGCCTGCTGCTGCTGCGGCTCCGGCGCCTGGGTCAGCACCAGCACCTACGGCACCAGGGCCAGCAGCAGCAGCTGCTCCATTAGCAGCAGCAGCCGCAAGTCCTGCTGCTGCTGCTGGTGCTGGAGCTCTTGCTGCTTCCGCAGCAGCTCCGGCTGCTGCTCCCGCTTGGGGCTGCTGCTGGGCTGCGCCTGCAGCTGCTGCAGCTGCTGCTGCTGTCGGCTGCCCCTCCAGCAGCAAATGAGCTGCTGCTAAGGCAGCATTCGCATCTCCTCTTTCTGCTGCTTGCCGCAGCAGGTCCAAAGCCCGGTGTCGGTCCCTTGGAATCCCAGCTGCAGCAGAAGCAGCAGCAGCAGGAAGTATTCATACGAGGTCCCAATCTCCTCCCGACGGCAACACCAACAGCAGCACCAAAGGCACCAGCAGCAGTTTGGAGCTCCATAGCAGCAGTAGCAATAGCAGCAGCAGCAAAGCCAGCAGCAACGGCAATGAGACCACAGCGACAGCAGCAAACGGACATCAACCCGCAGCCGCCCCCAGGGCACCGCCCAAACCAGCTGCTGCCCCAGCAGCAGCCCCAGCAGCCGCAGCAGCAATTGCAGCACCAGCACTCTCAGCAGCAGCAGCCGCAGCTCCAGCAGTCCCAGCAACAGCCCCAAGAGCAGCAGCAGCAGCAGCTCGAGCAGCAGCCCCAGCAGCAGCAGCAGCAGCAGCAGCAGCAGCAGACCCTCTGCATTCCCGTGGAGGTAGAGATCAGCAAGCGCCGCAAGCCCCTCAGGCTCTCCATCTTCAGCAACTGCATGCACGAGTGCAGCATAGTCTCTGCTGCTGTGCTGGAGGGGGCCCTGCTGGGGGGCCCCATAGGCAACAGAGTCGGGAGCAGCAAGCTGCTGCAGCAGCTCTTCCAAGGTTTGCAGCTGCTGATACGCCTTGGGAGCCCTGCTGCTGCTGCTCGATGGCGGGGCGAAAGCTGCTGCCTCCCCCGGCCCCCGCAGGAAGAAGGAAGCAGGCACGCGCGTCAGGTGCACGTGCTCCTGTTCCTGCTGCAGCTGCTGCTGCTGCAGCGCTGCTGCTGCTGCTGGCAGCAAGTGCCGCAGAGACGCGCTGCAGTCGCCTGCATCTTCGCTTCCTGCAGCAGCAGCAAAAGCGGCACTGACAAAACAAAAGCAAGTGCGACGCAGCAGGGCTGCAACAGGGCGAACTTTCGGTGCCCTTGCTGCTGCTGCTGCTGCTAGTCCTGCTGCTGCTGCTTCTACTGCTGCTGCTGCTCACCCAGTCGCTGCAGCGCCACCAAAAAGCTGGCATTCTTCTCCTCCTCAGTGGGCTGGTCGAGGTGTCTCGGCACCTCTAGGACAGCTCCGTCTTTGCCCATGGAGAACCTGGGGCCAGCAGCAGCAGCAGCAGCAGCAGCACCAGGAGCAGCAGCAGCAGGGGGAGGCACCTGCTGCGCCCAGAAGCTGCGCTGCGCGCTGCCAGCCTTCAGAGAAGAGTCGCTGCGCCCAGTCTTCAGATAATATGCTGCAGCAAGAGAGCCCAGGGCCTCTCCTGCATGTGCTGCCAGCAAATACTTGACCACGGGAAAGTCCGACCTGTACATACACCCCACACCCCACACCTTCACGCCGGGTCCAAGTGCTGCTGCTGCAGGGGCAGCAGACAAAGCAGCAGCAAAGACAAGCCGCAAAGGAACGACTGCGCGGCCCCTCATGCTGCAGGAACGCCACAGCAGCAGAAGCAGGAGCTGCAGCAGCAGAAGCTGCTGCATCAGCAGCATGGAATGAATCAGCAGCAGGAGCTTGATCCGCAACGGAAAGTCTAGAAGCAGCAGCAGCAGCTACAACACCAACAGGAGCAGCTGCAGCAACATCTCCAGCAGCAAAAAGGGCTACATCTGCAGCAGGAGCTGCAGCAGCAGCAGGAGCTGCAGCAGGCGCTGACCTGTTTTTGCTGAGGCGCTCCTGCTCCTGTCTGTACTTGGGCATGTGCAGCAGCGGGACGTCGAAGGGCTGCTGCAGCGGCGGTGCTGCTGCTGCTTCCTTATTTGCTGCTAGAAAGAGAGTTAGCGAAGAGGGGCTGTGCTGCAGCGCCCAGCCCTCAGCCCCCAGCACCAGCGACGGGACGCCAATTGCTGCCAAGAAGCCTGAGGAGCCACAGCAGCAGCAGCAGCAGACCCTCACAGCAGCAGCAGCAGCAGCTGCTGCAGCAGCAGCTCCTGCTCTGGGGACTGCGTGTACCAGCGCAGGAGCCGCAGCAGCGCAGCAGCCGCCGCCGCCGCCCGCGCCCGCCGCCGCCCCGCAGCAACCAGACCACCCCCGCACCCCCCACAGCAGCAGCAGCAGCAGCAGCAGCAGGCGCACCGTCAAGCAGCAGACAGAGGGCTGAGGGGGGCTTGGCGCTCCTGCCTGCAGCAATTGCTTTGGCAGCTAAAGAGAAGTCCCGCGGCCAGCCGCCGGGCAGCTGCAAACGGCCCCCCTCATCAGCAACTCCAAAAAGAGACAAAAAAGCAACAACACCAATTGCTGCTGCTCGCAGCACTTGCTGCTTCCCCCGCGGCAGCTGCTGCAGCTGCGCAGCCACTGCGGGCCCGTGCACAGGCTCCGGGGATATCGGGTCCGGCAGCAGCAACGCCAAGTCCTCTTCGTCCTCCCCCCGCTGCCGCTGCTGCTGCTGCTGCTGCTGCCTCTGCTGCGGCAGCCGCAGCAGCAGCCGCAAGTAGTAGTAGGCGTCTCCGAAGCTGGTCACTAAACGGCCCACGCCTTCTCTTTCTTTTGCTGCAGCACGAGCTGCAGCAAAGGCAGCCTCCTCTGCAGTCAGCGCTGCTGCTGCTTCACTGCTGCTGTTCCTGCTGCTGCTGCTGCTTTTGCTGCTCTGGCCTGCCTGCAGCAGAGACATCCGCCCAGCAGCAAAGAGAGCCGCAAAGTCGAGGGCATCATCCGGCACAAACAGCACAGGCACGTCGCTGCTGCTGCTGCTGCTGCTGCCGCTGTTGCTGCTGCTGCTGCTGCGACCCTTCTTCGGGCCGTCTCCTTGGAGAGCAGCAGCTGTTGCCGCAGGAGAGCTCCCTGCTTCTGCAGCAGTGGTGCGAGAGGAGAGAGATGATGCTGCGCCGTGGGGGGGCTGCTGCAAACTATCGGGAGCAGCAGCAGCAGCAAGTGGAGTGGCAGCAGCAGCTGCTGCAGGTGCTGCAGTTGGCGCTGCCGCATTTATCGCTGTTGCTGCTGCAGCAGTGGAAGACGCCGAGTCGCTTGGAGGCGTCGGCACGGAAACTCCTGGCGACCGCGTGCTGCTGCTCGTCGTGCTGCTACTGCTGCTGCTGCTGCTGCTGCTGCTGTGTGAGTCCTTTGCTTCCTCCGTCTTCTGCTCCCTCTGCAGCAGATCCACGACGAGTGCCCTTAGCCTGCGCATCCGAAGCAGCAGCCGCAGCAGCCGAATCTGCAGCAGCACTGGAATCAGCAGCAGCAGAAATGACCAGCAGCAGCGACAGCGGAATGATGAGCAGCAGCAGCAGCAGACTGAGGAGCAGCACCAGCAGCAGAACGAGGAGCAGCAGAACAAGCCGAACGAGGAGCAGGAGCAGCTGCGGAACGCGGAGCAGCAGCAGCAGAATCAGAAGGAGCAGCAGCAGCACCGGAACGAGGACGAGCAGCAGCAGCAGCAGAATAAGGAGCAGCAGCAGCAACAGCAGACTGAGGACCACAGGAGCGCGGGGCAGCAGTAGGAGCAGCAGCAGGCGCAGCAGCACGAGCAGCAGCAGGCGCAGCAGCACGAGCAACAGCAGGCGCAGCAGCAGCAGCAGCAGCAGCAGCAGGGTGTACAGCTGGCGCTCGCGCTCGACTGCTTCGTGTTCGTCAACTTCGTGCTGCTGCAGCGGCGTCAGCAAAGCTCCAGTTTGAATTCCATCTTCGGGATATAAAGGAGAAAACCAAGACTGAGGATAAACATCTCTTTTGTGAAGAGCTGCTCGCAGCAGCACTTCCTGTTCGATGCGGGTCCACGCGGCCTCGAGTGCCTGCTGCTGCTGCTGCTGCTGCTGCCAGTGCTGCAGCAGCTGCGGCTTCAGCTGCCGCAGCAGCAGCAGCACCTCGCTGCCGTCCACCTCCGCGCTGTAGAATCGCTCTTCTTCGCTGCTGTAGTAAATCCGGTGAGTGGCTCCATTAGAAATTGCTTCTTCGATTTCTGCCAGCCACTCCTCTGGGCTGCTACTGCTGCTGCTGCTGCTGCTGCTGCTGTCGGGGTCCAGCAGGTGCTCCTCAGCCTCCGCCTCGTCCTCTGCGTCCCCGCTGCTGCCCTCCTCCTCAGACGCGCCGCTGCTGCTGCTGCTGCTGCTGCTGCTCGCCTGCAGCAGCAATTCGTCTCCCTCGTCACCGAAATCTGTGAACGCCTCGTCGTCATCTATTTCTACGCGATCCACTTCCCGCAGAGGACCTGTTGCTCCTGCATCTGCTGCTGTCGCTGCTGCTGCTGCTGCTGCTGCGTTGGGAGGCACCCACGACAGCACCAGCAGCAGCAGCAGCAACTGCTGCAGCAGCAGCAGCACGCGCCACTTAAGGCGCCTGAGCATCATCCGTTGACAGGCTGGGACTTCTACCCGTCGGCTGCGACAACGTTAGCAGCAGCGGCAGCAGCTGCGGGTGCTGTTGCTGCTGCCGCCGCCGTTCCAGTGCTTATTTCCCTGCTGCTGCTGCTGCTCCTGTTGTTGCTGCTGTTGCTGCTGCGAAGCAAACGGGTGCCTCCCGCGGTTGGCTTCCCCAGCCGTAGCCAAGACCTACACCAATTTGAATGCTCAGTGTACCTGAGCCGCAGCAACTGCAGCAGCAGCAATTGCAGGAGCAGCAACTGCAGCGGCTGCGGGTGCAGCAGCTGCTGCTGCGTACCTTTCACTGCCAAGGGACAGACAGGACAGTAAACCAAGTAAATAGAAAGCTGATAGGAGGTCCCGGAAAGGGTGCTGCTGCTGCTGCCGCTGCTGTTGCTGCTCTGCTGCTGCAGCGGGGGCCCCCCCAAGTCAACGGCGGGCGCGAGTCAGCAACTTGCTGCTGCTCCGTGAGGCAGCTGCTGCTGCATTAAGTGTTGCAGTTGCTGCTGCAAAGCAGTAGCTACAAGTGGCGATCCCACAGTATCGCGGCTGCAGCTGCCGCAGTGACATGCTGCTGCAGCTGCCGCTGCTTCAAGTGCTGCAGCAGCAGCAGCAAGAGTTGTGCATAAACTGTCTACGACCAGGACAGGACGAGCTTCCCCAATAGCAGCAAAGTCAAAAAAATAATAAGCAGTTCTTCACACGGGGCCTCGCCAGTAGCAGCAGCAGCTGCTGCTGCTACTGCTGCTGCTGCTGCTGCTGCAGGGAGCTGGGGCGCCGGCAGTGGCGGCCCTACGCATTGCTGCTGGTAATACTCAAAGCAGCGACAAAAAAGTAGAAGTTGGGGCTATAGAGGAGCAGTGATGCTGTGTCCTTGCTGCTGCAGCAGCAAACCTACAACCCTGCAACGGTGGCGGCAGCAGCGGCACTGCAGCAACGTATTGAGCCGCCTTTGCTGCAGCGTTTGTCTGGAGGCTTTGTGGCCCCCAGGACTCAAACTTTAATTGTGACAACCCACAGCTAATAGATGTGCTGCAGCTGCAGCTGCTGCTCTGCTGCCCCTGATGCTGCGGCTGCCCGTTGCTCCCTGGGAACCTCGCTGCTGCTGCTGCTGCTGCTGTGTCTGCTAGGGAAGCCAAGGGCCCCACAGACGCAGCTGGCGCCTACTGAAGTTTCTGGCGCATGCAGGCGCTGTGTGTGGAGCTTCGGGGAAGACACACACGGCGAAACAGCAGCAGCAGCAGCAGCAGCAGCGCAGAAATAGCAGCACGACACGTGCAGACGAACGAAACAAAGTAGCAAACAGCAGCAAAAGGACGCCGCGAGACACTAGCAGCAGCAACGCAGCAGCAAACGTGTAATGAATAAAGCCCCAGAGCCACGCAGCCACCAGTAGTTGCTCTCTTCAGTGCCTGCTGCTGGAAGCAGCAGCAGCAGCAGCAGCTTGCAGAACGCAGCAACGGCAGCACAAGCTTTCAGAAGACATCGGCCAGCCAATGCCCACCGGTGTGGCAGCTAACTAGCTAGATGGCTGGCTAGCTGGCTAGCTAGTTGGCAAGCTAGCCGGCCAGCTAGCCAGCCAGCTAGTTCGTTAGCTCGCCAGATCTAAACCTGAAATTTTGCATCTTCATGTGACGTTGCAGTGTGCAGTCTGTCAGTCCCATCTAGCCAGCAGCAGTTGCAGCTGCAGCGCCCGCTGCTGCTGCTGCGCCTGCTGCAGCTGGTGCTGCAGCGCCTGCTGCTGCTGCACATGCTGCTGCTGTTGCTGTGCAGCTTTACACAGGCGGCGCCTTTTTCTTTCCTACTTGCAAATAGTGCGGATAACTGCAGCAGCTAGCTGGGGCACTCGCCGCTGGCTGGGGTTGCTGGCAGCTGGCTGGGAGCGCATGCAGCTAGCTAGGGGCACCCGTAGCTAGCAAGGCTGGTAGCTAGCTGGGAGCTCTCGTAGCTATCTGGGCATTGCTAGCAAAGTCAAGCGCGCAGCCAAATGCTGATAACTGCTGCCGGGACAGCTAGCTGCCGAGCAGCAGCTAGCCGCGCAGCTTGCTGCAGAGCAGCAGCTAGCCGCGCAGCTAGCTGCAGAGCAGCAGCTAGCTGCGCAGCAGGAGCGGGTAACTGCTGCCGGCGCAGCTAGCTGCGGATCAGCAGCTAGCAGCCGGAGCAGCTAGCTGCAGAGCAGCAGCTAGCTGCAGAGCAGCAGCTACTTGTCGCTCCGCAGCAAGCTGCGCAGTTAGCTGCTGTTGGGTAGCTGGTACAAATCACGGCGGGGTGCACAGCAAGTGGCTAGCGACGCAACTTCTGGCTAGCTAGGAAGCAGTGGCTACCTGCCCAGCTAATGGCTAGCTACACAGCTAATTAGCAGCTAGGCCTCCGGGCGCTTCAGTGTCTATTGTACGAAGGCGCAGCTGCCTTATTTTGGCGTTGCTGCTGCTGCAGAGGCCGCCACTGCTGCTGCTGCTGCACCGGCTGCAGCTGCTGCTGCTGCTAGGGCAAACCTTATGTCGAGTTTGCTTCTGTGCTAAACATTTCAGCGTACGCCTCGACGTGCATGTTGTGGGTGACAGGGGAGGCAGACAGCGCAGCAGCAAAATAGCTGCTGCAGCAGCTGCGGAGCTGCTGCAACAGTAGCTGCGGAGCTGCTGCAGCAACAGAGCCGCAACTGCAGCCGCAGCACCGCTGCTGCAAAAAAGCCAAGAGGACAACTGGGGCCTTCAGGCTGTGCTTGATGGACGGACCCACACACGCCGCACTGGCGAGACAAACACCTAAAGCAGTAGCAGCAGCAGAAGCAGTAGCAGCAGCAATAGCCACAGGAACAGCAGCAAAGCGCGGAGTAGGGCATCACTCCCCGCAGTTTTCACGTGCCACATGGGCTTTCAACCCACAGCAGCCTCTAAGGGAGCAGCAGCAGCACAACCTCCCGTAGCGCAACAGCAACAGCAGCAGCAGCGCCAGCAGCAGCAGCCGTGAAGCAGCAGGCCTTACGAGTTCAGGGGCTCCGCCGTCTGGGGGCTTCTCCAAGCAGCACACAGCGAGCTCCACTGCAGCAGCAGCCAAAGCAGCAGCAGGCAGCACCAGGCTAGGATCGAAGGAAGCAACAGCAACAGCGGCAGCAACAGCAAAACTAACAGCTGAGGCAACAGCAATAGTAGCAGCTAGAGCAGCAGCAGCAGCAACTAAAGCAGCAGCAACACAAGCAGCAACAGCCGCAGTAACAGCAGCAGCAAAGAAGCCTCACCCGGGACACTGCCCGACGTTGGGCCTGAGAACCCCACAGGAATGCTAACTACGGCCTCCCAGCCCCTCTTCCGGTGTGCAGACACACTAGCAGCAGAAGCAGCAGCAGCAGCAGCAGCGCCTGCCGGCCCCCTGCTGCAGCTGCCGCTGCTGCTGCAGCTCTCTGCCACGCTTTCAGCTGCTGGCAGCAAAGGTGGATGCGAAGCGCGCCGCTTCCAGCTGTCTACGGGGATGGAGTGGAAGAAGCACTCCGGTCTGCTGCTGCTGCCGCTGCAAGCGCTGCTGCTGCTGCTGCTGCTGCTGCTGTGAGCCGTTCGGCGCCTCTTGGTTGAAAGAAACGGAAAGAGGCACTGCTTACGCTGCAGCAAGCACAGAAGGCACTAGCTGTTAGCCTTCAACCCCCCCGTGAGCAGTGCGTGGCAGGAGCAGCAGCTGCTAACTTCGCAGCAGCAGCAGCAGCAGCTACAGATGCACCAACAGCTGCAGCAGCAGCAGCAGCAGAGGCACTCCGTGGAAGCAGCTCCAAAAACGGCAGCAGCAAATCTTCCCACACACATCTCAAGTCCATGTGGCCTACCGGTGCTGTCCCTGCTGTAGCAGGAGCACTAACAGCGGCAGCAGCAGCAACAGCAGCAGCAGCGCGAGCGCTGCTGGCAGGGGCGGCGAGGACGCTGCAGTGGCTGCTGGCCATCACTGCTTCCAGTAACCCAGAAGACTCTGCTGCATCTGCTGCTGCTGCCTCTTCTACAGCGGATGCTGCTGCGCTGCTGCTGCTCACTGCTGCTGGAGGGTCCCCAGCTGCAGCTGACGCTGCTGCTGCTGCAGGCTCCGTCAGAGGAGAAGCTTGGTGGACACAAACGAGGAGAGAGTTGAGCTGTTGCTGCTGCTGCTGCTGCAGCTGCAAACATATGGATACCTGCAGCAGCAAAGTAGAGCCCCCTGTGCAGCAGAAGGCCAGAGGGCGCGGCTGCATTTCAAGGGCGCAGAGGCCGACAAGGCTGCTGCTGCCATCATCAGCCACACAGCCAGCAACACGAGCTGCTGCTGCTGCTGTTGCTGCTGCTGTGGGCAGCAGCGTTGCAGCACCGCTGTCGCTGCTTGCAGCAGCCACCATTGTCGCTGCTAGCTCACTGCGCCATCCAGATCCTTGCAATTTTATTCGTCTTCGTTGTTGCTGCTGCTCTTGCTGTTGCTGCGATTGCTGTTGTTGTTGCTGCTGCTGCGCAACGGCTGCGCTGGAAGCCGCTGCTGCTACTGCGGCAGCAGGCGCTGTTCGCTGAAGCAGCGCCGGTGGAGGCGGCAGTGCTGCTGCAGTCACCATGCGATCAAGCGGCTGCTGCTGCTGCTGCTGCGGAAGCAGCTGCAGCAGCTGCCAGTGAGGCAGCAGCGCCCCCGCCTGCAGTGGAAGATGCTCCGCATGCAGCAGCGCGTTAGCAGCAAGGGCCTGCAGCCTCGCGCCTGCTGCTGCCACTCGATGGGGAGACACTTCCTCTGCTGCTGTAGCTGCTGCTGCCACGGCGGCTACTGTTGCTGCCGCTGCTGAGGCCGCTGCAGCGGCTTCTGCTGCCCCTGTAGCAGCAGAAAAGTCGCGGCGGCTTTTCGCAGCAATAGCAGCTCGAGGGCGCTGCAGCGGCAGCAGCTGCTGCTGCTGATTTGCTGCTGCAGCAAATAACTCAGTCTGTAGCAGCGTTGCTGCAGCAGAGATGCGCGCAGCAGCACGAACAGCAGCACTGGGCTGCAGCATCCGCAGCAGCAAACGCAGGCGGGGCGGGCGGCAGTCTAGCTGCGTTTGGGTTGCTGCTGGGAGGCCCGTGTAGCTGCTGCTGTTGCGCCTGCTGCTGCCTCCTGCTGCTGCTGCGCTGCTGTCGTCCTCATCGTCTGCTGCGCTCGCAGCCCCGCGACGGACATGCAGTGCCACAGGAGCCGTGGCAGCAGCAGCACTAGCAGCAGCAGCAGCAGCAGCAGCATGCAGCTCCTGCAGCAACCACACCGCAGCAACTTCTGTTTCTCCAGCAGCCCAGTAAAGGGCCGCTCGGCTTCCGTGAACCTTTCTGATGGACTGCGTTAAAGCAGCAGCAGCAGCAGCAGGGCTGTTGCTGGTGGCAGTATCTTCTGCTGCTGCTGACGCTGCTGCTACCGCGAAAGGTGCTGCTGCAGACGCAGGGTCCCCTGCAGAAGGCAGCGCCGCAGCAGGGCCAGCTGCTGCTGCTGCTTCCGTTGCTGCTGCTGCTCCTGCCGCCCGTGCCACTGCTGCTGGGTAGGGGCACGGCCGCTTCCACTGCAGCTGCTGCTCTGCTGCTGCAGGCTCTCGAGCTGTCCCATACCAGCCCACTTTGCGTTTCCCCGGGGTGTCTGCAGCAGCTCGATTGTGGTGCTGCTGCTGCTGCTGCTGCTCTCCGCCAGGCGCTGCAGCAGCTTGGGGGAGCAGCTGCAGAGCATGCAGCAAGGGCTCTGTCATCCACACTGCCGGCGGCATCTCTGGTGCAGGCCTACTGCTGCTGCTGCTGCTGTCTGTGCCGCTGCTGCTGCAAATGCTGCTCCTCGCGAGTGTGCTGCTCCTGCACAGAGCAGCAGCAGCACGCAGAGACTGCAGCAGCGCAGAGGAGCGGCAGGGGATGTCCTGGTGCAGCAGCAGCCATGCCTCTGGGCTGCAGAGCCACTTGCCGCTGCAGATGGTGCAGTTTCTGCTGCAGGGAGACTCGCTGCTGCTGCTGCTGCAGCAGCAATTCGGGGAACCCATCAGGGGCCACAGCCGCTCAGCAAGGGCAAAGGCCTCCCTGCTGGCTGCTCCGCCACTTTCAACATCCATAGTGCTGGCGTCGCTGCCGCGGCTCTCGTCTCCGCGGCTGCTGCTGCTGCTGCTGCAGAGCCTGCTGCTGCTGCTGCTGCTGCGGCAAGGCGGGCGGGCTGCCGGCAGAAATGGTACTGGAGATGCCACCCGTCCCGGGGCGCCAGTGCGGGCGTTCGTAGGCAGCTGGGGGAACAATGGGCCTTGCTTCTGCTGCTGCTGCTGCTGCTGCTGCTGCAGGTTTGATGGCCCGCGCCTCAAATGCTCTGCGCGGGCCAGCAGCCCTCTTTGGGCAGTTAAGGTGAGCGCTATGAGACTCAGGCTTTGCTGCAGCCCTTCCAGGCCCGGAAACAGCAGCAGCAAGAGCTGCTGCTGCTGCTGCACATCCAGGGGAAACGAAGCTGCAGCACGAGCCCCCCAAGCCACGCGGGCGGCATCGAGAGACCCAAACGATTCCAGCTGAAGCAGGAGCTGCTGCTGCAATTTCTGAAGCAGCAGCAGCGCCTGCTGCTGCTGCTGCAGCGGCTGGCCACCGCCTAGATTGCTGCCGGTGCGCTTCTTGCTTGTGACTCCGCCTGCACCTGCTGCATCCCTGCTGGCTGCTGCAGCCGCAGCGTCAGCAGCAGCAGCAACTGCTGCTACTGCTGCGTCTTTCATTCGCTGAATGGCTGGAGGGCTTGCAGCAGCACAGACAAACAGCCGCAGCAGAATCTCCCGCAGGCTGAGGGGCCCCGGGGGCCCCCAGCGCACTGAAGACCGGCAGTGGGGATCTGCTAAAACCCTAAATGTGTCTTGTCTGTCTGCTCCTGCATAGAGTCGCGCGATGCTTGCGATGCAGGTGACGACGCATGCAGCCCCGCTGCTGCTGCTGCTGCTGCTGCTGCTGCGGGAGGCGGGCAGCAGCAGCAGCAAGCCCTGCAGCGCGGCCTTCGCCGCCCGCGAGTTGCGCACGGAGCAGCAGCTCAGCATCTGCAGCAGCAGCAGCCGCGTGGCCTTGCTGCGCTCGTGCAGCAAAGGAGACACAGCGCGCCGCAGGGCCCCGTCTCGCAGCGGAGAGACACGGGAAAGTTCGACAGCAGCAGCAGCAACAAATCGCTGCACCTGCAGTGAAGGGTCCCCCACCAAGTCCCACAGCAGGGACTGCAGCAGCAGCGACAGTTTGCTGCAGTCTCCCCGCTGCCGCAGCGCATGCAGCAGCAGGAGCAGCAGCTCTGCAGCAGCAACGCGCACAGGCTCAGCTTGGTCGTCCAGGCACAGCAGCAGGAACCCGCAGCAGATGGGGAGGCCAAACACGCGCTGCAGCAGCCGGGCCCCCAGCTGCTGCAGCTCACGCTGCTGCTGCTGCTGCTGCATCTCCACGGCCGCCGCCACCGCTGCCACAGGCTCCCCAGAAGCAGCAGCAGCGCCTGCTGCAGCGCCTGGTGCAACGCCTGCAGCTGCTGCTGCTGCGGCTGCTGCGACCTGGCGGGGGGAAGCAGCAGCAGACACCGCCAAAGCCTGCCGCTGCAGAGACACCAAAGGATGTGCAGCAGCAGGAGGGAAGCTGTCGCGCTGCAGCGCAGAGACTGTCTCTTCTTCCTGTATCACTCCTGCTGCAGCAAGAGGCAGCAAGCCCCGCAGCGCCCCCACGCGCATGGAGACGCAGCCGTCAGCTGCAGCAGCAGCAGCAACAGCGACACCAGCAGCAACAGCAGCCGCAACGGGCAGGTACACAGACGCACACGCAGCAGCAAGGTGGTGTCAGGTGCCTAGGGAGCCTTGCTGCTGCTGCTGCTGCTGCAACTACGGCTAGTGCCTCTGCTCTGGCTGTTTCTACCTCCAGCCTCAGCCACTGCAGCAGCAGCAGCAATCCCTAGCGGTTTGCTGCTGCTGCTGCGGCCAGCTCGAATATTAAAATGATTTAATCTTCTAGATGCATCTCAGAGCTCTGGAGTGTACGTACAGCTCATGTAAGAAAGCCCCACGGCCGCGACCCTCATCAAGGCTTGGCAGCGCTGCTTCAAGGACTGTCCCAGCTCTTGCTGCTGCTGCTGCTGCTGCTGCTGCAGCGCACGGCTGGCGACGGTGCTGAGCTGCGAGGCAACAGCAGCAGCAGCAGCCCACAGGCGAGCCGCAGCAAGCCGCGTGCCGGTGTCTGCATGCGTGAGAAGTGCTGAGGCCAGCAGGTGGACATAAACACCTCTCAGTTCTTCTGTGAGGTCCGTGCAGGCCTTCAGGTCCACTTGCTGCTGCTGTTGCTGCTGCTGCTGCTGCTGCTGCTGCTGCTTGAGGGGAGTGACACCCTGCACGGCAGCGTAGGACAACAGCGAAAGCAGCAGCTGCAAAGCCTCTTGCTGCGCCTTCGGGTTCTGCTGCAGCAGCAGAGGCAGCAGGTAGTGCACTGCGGACACCAGCACGCTGCAGGCGCTCCGGCTGGACGTGCTGCTGCTGCTGCTGCTGCTGCATGGCTGTTGGCTCAGCAGCTGCTGTGACTGTTGCTTCTGCTGCTCTTTTCCTTGAAGCTGAGACTCCCCAACTGCTTTCGAACCCGCCGCAGAAGCGCATACAGGCCGAGCAACACGCTGCAGCACCTGCTGCTGTTGCTGCTGCACCTGTTGCTGTTGTAGCTGCTGCTGCTGTAGCTGCTGCTGTTGTAGTTGCTGGTCGTGCAGCTGTTGCTGCTGAAGCTGCTGCTGCTGCAGCTGCTGCTGCTGCAGCTGCTTCTGCTGTATACGTTGCTGCTGGCGGCGCTGTTGCTGTTGCAGCTGCTGCTGCAGTTGCTTCTGCATCAGCTGCTGCTGCACATGCTGCTGCTGCTTTTGCTGCTGCTGCTGCGGTGCCGACTGCACTGGCTGCTGCATGTCTGGACCTTCCGGCAGCGGCAGCAGCCCCGGGGGCGGCCCAGGGGTTGTGGGGCCCCCAATGGGCTCGTGCCTTGTAAACATTTGCTGCTGCTGCAGCAACTGCTGCTGCTGTTTCTTTTGCTGCTGCGTTGCTTGCTCTTGTTGGCTGTGCTGCAGCTGCAGCTGCTGCTGCTGCTGCCGAGCTTGTTCCTGTTGGCTGTGCTGTAGTTGTAGCTGCTGCTGTTGTTGCTGCAACATGGGCTGCCTCTCCTGCTGCAGGTTACGGCGCTGCCACGGTGGGAGGCTGTCGCAAGTCTCGTGCTGCTGCTGCTGCTGCTGCTCCAGTATTTTTTGCTGCTGGGATGCATAGGACGCATACGTGCCAGACGCGTCAGCAGCAGCAGCTGTCTGTGCCGCTGGAAGTTCTGCGCGCTTCTGCTGCTGTAGCTGCTGCTGCAGCTGCTGCTGCTTGTAGAGCTGCTGCAGTTCAGTCTGCTGCTGTCGCTGCTGCTGCAGCTGCAGCTGCTTCTGCAGCCGCTGCTGCTGCGTGGGTTGAGCAGCAACTTGAGCTTCGAAACCGCGAGGAAGACCTGGAGGAGCGTTAGCGTGGAGCAGCATCTGCTGCTGGTGCAGTTTCTGCTGGAGAGCGTGCTGCTGCTGCTGCTGCTGCACTCCAGGCAATCCGGGGGGGATCGACGGGGCGCCAGACAGCTGCTGCAGTCTCTGCTGCTGCAGCTGCTGTAAGCGCAGTTGCTGTGGCAGGTGCTGAGACTCGCATGCCGCTGCTGCTGCTGCTGCTGCTGTAGCAGCTTCTTCAGTGTGCGCTGTCAGGGACCTGTGCCTGTGATGCTGCTGCTGCTGCTGCTGCTGCAGCTGCTGTGAGTACGCGGCGCCTGGAAGGCTGTGTGAGCTGAGCTTCTGCCGCTCAGACTGCTGTTGCACTGTCTGCTGCTGCTGCAGGTTTGGCTGCCGCTGCTGCTGCTGGCCTTGCTGCAGAAGGTTGAAGTGCGACTGAGGCTGCTGCTGAGGGGGAACGCGCTGCAGTAGCTGTTGTTGCTGCTGCTGCCACGGCGGAGGCTGCTGCTGCAGCGTTGGAGGCCGTTGCATTGGTGGCACTGTTGCTGGTTGCTGTGGCTGGCACCGCTGCTGTTGCACTTGCTGCTGCTGGAGCAGCTGCTGCTGCTGCACTTGCTGCTGCTGGTGCAGCTGCTGCTGCTGTACTTGCTGATGCTGGTGCAGCTGCTGCTGTACTTGGTGCTGTTGCTGCAGCTGCTGATGCAACCGTAGTTGCTGTTGTTCCCAAACCATCTGTTGCTGCGGCTGCTGCATCGCATGAGGCAGATGCTGTTGCATCCTTTGTCCGCTTTGCTGCTGCTGCTGCTGCTGCTGCAGCGGAGGCGGTGGGGGAGGCGGCTGAGGTTGCTGTGGCTGGCATTGTTGCTGCCACTGCTGCCGCAGCAGTCTTTGCTGCTGCTGCAGCAGCTGCTGCTGGAACTTGTCACCGTGCATTGGCTTCACTTAAGCAGCAGAGGTGCTTACCTACGGCAGCAGCGAAAGCAGCAGCAGCAACAGCAGCAGCAGTCGATGAGGCAGAACCTGCGGCAGGCCGTCCCGCCTCACTTGCTTTTACTGCTGCGACTCCAACCGCTTCATGAAGCCCTACTAGAGGCAGAATCCGCGCAGGAATGAGCGCCACTGCGGCAGCAGCTGCTGCCGCCGCTTCAGGAACAGTACCAGCAGCAGCAGCAGCGGCAGCTGCTGCTGCTGCGCTTGGCGAATTCCGGCGTTTTCTGGGGCCTCTCTGCTTCGTTTTAGGGGCATTAGAATAAAACGAGAGGCCCCTGCTCTCGCCAGAACGCGGTGCCGTCTCCTCCGCTGCAGCAGCAGCAGCAGCTGCTGCTGCTGCTGAGGCAGCGCCGGTGCCAGCAGCAGCAGTACACAATGGCTCCAGTTGAGCAGCCTGTGCGCTTAGAAACGTAAAAATAACTGCTGCAGCAACAAGCCCCCTTTTCTTAAGGGGCCCTCAGGGCCCACCATGCGTTGCTGCGGGGGCCCCGGGGGCCCCCCGGGTATCTCCCGAGGCCCTTGGTGAGCCCCCTGTGAGGGCAGAAAGCGGGTAGAGGGGACACAACAAAGAGCTATTTAACAAGCAAAACGCGGTTAAAATTGAGTCGTTTCTGCTGCTGCTGCTGCCGCTGCTGCTACTGCTGCTGCTGCAGTGCAGCTGCGGCGTTCCTTGTCGCCGCCCCGGTCGCTTAGCGGTCCTGCAGGCGGGTGGCCTGATGCTGCAGCAGCAGCAGCAGCTGCTGCTGCTGTTGACATTTTAGGATGCCGACCATCAGCTCGGACCTCTTTTTCAGAATAGGCAGCGGCCTTTTCTGTTCGTTTGCCGCAGCTGCTGCCGCAGCAGCCCCCAGGGTCACCTGGGTGTCCCATAAGCCTCACCCCACAGCCCAAGCCTTTGGCCTGCGCCCTGCGCGGGGTGTCTAGACACTGCGTTGCCAAAGTTTGAAAGAGGTCCCCCAGTCTGTCTCATTTGCTGCTCTGTCTCTTTTAGCTGCTTTTGCTGCTGCTGCAGCGCCGCAGAGGAACCTCACTATGGCTGTTCCCTTGGCGCTGCAGCCAATGCGGCCTTTGCTGCAGCGCAACAGCCTCCCCCTGGTACCAGGGCTCGCTCTCAGGGGGGCCCTTCTGCTGCTGCTGCTGCTGCAGCTGCTGCTCTGTGCTGCTGCAGACCACCCTATCCCCCAGAATCCAGCACGGCCAGTGCTGCTGAATGCGCCGGGCGAACTTGCCTCGTTGTGGTCCTCTACAGAAAACTCCAAGGGTATGGCGGCTCAGTCCTGCTGCTGCTGCTGCTGGTGCATCCACTTTTTCTGCTGCTGCTGCTGCTGCTGCTGTTCTCGCCAAAGGTCTCGATGGCGCTTTTCTTTGTCTAGAAAGGACTTACGGGTAGACCTATGAGCTGAAAGTCAGTGTGTGCGCTTCTCCCTTCGCTGCTGCTGCCGCCGCTGCTGCTGCCAACTTGCTGCTGCTCTGGCTGCTGCTGCTGCTGCTGCTCTCAGAAGGAGACAGCAGCTGCTTGTGGCGCAATGTGCGCCTGGGCATTGGAAAGGCTTTTGCTGTTGTGCCTTTTGGGGTCCCTTCCCCCGCTGCCTGCCGCCGCCTCTGCCGCGCTGCTGCTCCCCGCTGCAGCTTTTTCTTACACGTGACGAACAAGCTGCTGCCACAGGGCCTCCAGGTGTTTGCTGCTGCTGCACGTGCTGCTGCTGCTGCTGCTGCTGTGTCAGGTGCCTCTGCTACGCTGCTGCTGCTCCCCGCTGCAGCAGACCTTGGGCTGGCGAGGCTGCTGCAGCTGCAGCGCTGACTTCTTACTGGCTATCACTCAGCCGTGGGAAGTGCTGCTTCTGCTGCTGCTGCTGCCACTGCTTCTGCTGCTGCAGACATCTTGCCATTTGCTGCAGTCGCCGTCTCCAGCCCTGCCTATCTCTGCTGAGCAGCGCCAGTGGCTGCTGCTCGTGGGGGGCCCAGTGGAGTGCAGTGCAGAGGCGCAGGGGCTCTCTCCCCCGCTGCTTACTGATGGCACTTGTAAGCCTGCTGCTGCTGCTGCTGCTGCGACTCCCATTGGTGCTGGCGGTGGGGAAAAACAACGCCGCTGTCGCGCAGGAGCAGCTCCCTCTGCTGCTGCGGCACCGCCTTTTGCTGCTGCTGTGCTGCAGGTGCCAGCAGCATCGAATGCGACCTGGCGGGCCTTTTCGGCGTTGGAGGCGGCAGGTTCGATCCATTCTGCGGCAGCAACAGCAGCAATAGCAGCAGCAGCAGCAGCGACGGCAGCGACGGAGAAAGGAACAGCAGTGATCGCAGCAGCAGCAGAGAAGTGCTGCAGCAAGACACGCCAGCCAGTGAGGAAGACAGGCAATTCTTCTGCTCTCGCCAGCTCATGGGCCTTCCTTGCTGCACTCGCTGCGGGGACTCGGAATTCAATCCATGTCCAGGTAGGCTTTCAGCTGCTGCCGCTGCTGCTGCTGCTGCCACTGCTGCTGCTGCTGCTGCAGGTAGCAGCGCAGCTACCGCACATGGCACAAGCCAGCCAATTCGCTGGGCGTAAAGCTGGAGTAATGCTGGGCGTTGAGCTTACGTTTGCAGCAGCAGCATCGGAGTGTACTGCTGCTGCTGCTGCTGCTGCTACTCTCGCTGCTGTGTGCGCAGAGGACGCGTGTGGCAGCTCTGGTGTAGATTTCCCTGGTGGTGAAGTGGTGGGATTTGTAGCTGGGGGAGTACCTTCTGCTGCTGCTTGCCGGCGGCTGTGTCTTGCTGCTGCTGCTGCTGGCTGCACCCACTACTTTTATTATTCTTCTTATCTATTATCGGAGGCAATTCGAGGCAGCTGCAGCCTGAGGCGCTACCCCCAGCTCACGGAGGAGCAGCTGCAGGAGCAGCTGCAGCAAGTAGCCAGGGAGAGGCAGCAGCAGCGAGAGCTGAAGCTGCAAAAGAAAAGAAAAGAGAGGGAAATGAGGCGACTGAAAAGAAAGCAGGAGAAGCAACGACAACTAGAGTTGCAGCAGCAGAAGCAGCAGCAAAAACAGCAGCAAAGCCAGCGGCAAAATCAGCAGCAAGAGCAGAAGCAGAAGGCACAGCAGCAGCAGCGACAGGAGCGCATGCAGGAAACGGAAACTCCAGCTCAGCAACAGGACGCCAAACGCCCTCAGCAGCAGCTCACAGAACAGCAGCAGCAAAGGCTGCCAACGCAACACGAGCCGGCGTCCTCTGAGGCCCAGGCTGCTGCAGCACAGACAGACCAAGAGGCAGCCCAGCAGCAGCCGCAGCAAAAACTGCTGCAGCAGCGGAGGCTGTCGGAGCTGTCAGACACAGAAGAAGATATTCCAGAAATGACGGACAGTGAAGAAGACACAAAGGAGCAATCAAAAGTTGCAGCAGCAGCAACAACAACAAAACGAAGCGCAGCTGCATCAGCAAAAGCAGAAGCAGCTCCAGAAGTTACCCAACTCGAAGCAACAGAACAGGGAGAAGCAGCAGCAAAGGATCCAACACTGAAGAAGAAGAAGACTACGAAGCTTGACGCAGGGCTGTCAAATGAAGCGGACGGCGCAGCAGCAGACGCAGCAGCAGATGCAGCAGCAACGGCACAGCAGCCGCAAAGGGAGTCCAGTGCCTCAGGTGGTACTGAAGATGCGACAGCTGGAAAGGAAGCAAAAGAAAAAGAAGAAGACACAGAAGAAGAAGAGGACGAGGAAGAGGAAGAAGACCCACCTCTTCTGCTGCCTGGGGCTCCCCATGCCTTTCCTATTTTCCAGCAGCAGCACAACCAGCAGCAGCAGGAGCAGCAGCAGCAGGAGCAGCAGCAGCAGGAGCAGCAGCAGGAGCAGCAGCAGCACAACCAGCAGCAGCAGGAACAGCAGCAGGAGCAGCAACAGGGACAGCAGCAGCAGGCGCAGATGCAGCACAGCCAGCAGCAGGAGCAGCAGGAGCACAGCCAGCAGCAGCAGCAGGAGGCAGTGGAGGGTGCGCATCTGCAGGAGGCGGTGTTTGGCCCGGTGCTGTCTGAGTGGCACTTTGGTGCTGCTGCATGCGCTGCAGCAGCGCGCCCCACAACAACAACAACCCCACCCCCCCCGCCACCCCCACCACCCCCCAACCACTGCGAAAAGCCCAAGACCGACTTCTACGGCCACGACCTCGCCCGCAAAGCCGCACTGACTTCGCGCCAGTGCCAAAGCCACTGCGCACACGCCGAGGCCTGCGAGGGCTACACCTTTTTGCCGCGCCAGCGGGTCTGCCTCTTGAAGTGGCTGCTGCTGCCCCGCGCCGTGCCCGAGTACGTCAGCGGACCCAGGTGCTGCCTCCCCCAAAGCCAGCAGCAGCAGCAGCAGCAGAAGCAGCAGCAGCTGGATGGGGGGAGCGAGGGATCGCTTCAGTCCTTTCGCAGGGCAGCTCAAGCTCCGGCCGAGCCCGGGCCAGCAGCCGCAGCAGCCAGCCGCGCAGACACAGCCAACAGCGAAAGCAGCAGCAGCAGCAGCAGCAGCTCTAACGATTGCCCCCCTGAGCGCCCCCTGCTGTGCCTGTGGCCCGGCAAGGCCTTGCTGGAGCACGACTTGGGGCCCCCCATAGAGGACTGCAGCAGCGCAGCAGCCTGTCAGTCTCACTGCGACAAAAACCTCCGCTGCAGCGTTTGGGTATACAGGGGGGCCCCACACCACACGTGCCAGCTGAAGCTGCTGCCTGCTGCTGCTGCGGGGTCGCTCGCTGCTATGGGGGCCTCTTCCCCCGCTGAGACGGCGCTTGCTGCTGTTGCCGCAGCAGCAGCCACTCCCAGCGCCGACTTTGCTGCAGCAGCAGCTGCATTAGCAGCAGCAGACAAAGAAAGCCCCCAAGAAAGGCTCCTAAGGAGGCAGCGGACCCGCGGGGAAATCGAAAAACGCGGGCAGCTCGTGCCTTTTGCCCAGGCCATTACGGGGCTGCCAGATTGCCCCTTAAGGGGAGATGCAGCAGGAGAATCTCGGGGCCGCAGGCGCACGCTGCTGCTGTTACAGCGCAGCATGCAGCGGAAGCTGAAGAGACAGCAAAGGGCAGCAGAACGCGCCCGAGAGAAGCAAGAAAGTGCCCAAATGCGCAGGCAACAGAGACTCACGGGCAAGCAACTGAGGCTCCGCAGACAGCAGCAGCAGCAGCAGCAGCAGTTTAATGCGCCCCACCAGAAACCCCAAGGCGATTATGCAGAAGCAACGCTTGCACCGCCGCTGCAGCAGCAAGAAGACAGCCAGGAGCAGCGTCCCCAGTCAAGCCAAAGCTCACACCTAGAGGTTGAGCAGAAGCAGCAGCAGGAGCAGCAGCAGGGGCAGGAAGGCCTGCAGCAGCATGAACAACAAGATCAACGGCAGGAACAGCAACGAGAGCAGCAGTCACTGCAGCATGAGCAGCTGCAACAGGAGCAGCCTCAAAAAGGGCAACAGCAGCAGCACAGGCAGCTCCCCAGCCTCTTCCAGTCCTTAGAAAAAGTGGGAGAGATGCTTCCTTCTCTGGGGGCACTGCTGCAGCCGCTGCAGCCGTTGAACCCGCTGCAGCCGCTACAGCCGCTGCAGCCGTTGAAACCGTTGCAGCCAATGCAGCCAATGCTGCCAATGCAGCCGCTGCAGCCTATGCAACCACTGCAGCCGCTGCAGCCAATGCAGCCAATGCAACCACTGCAGCCGCTGCAGCCGCTGCAGCCACTTCAGCCACTGCAGCCACTGCAGCCGTTGAAAGCGCTGCAGCCGCTGCAGCCCCTGCAACCATTGAAGCCGCTGCAGCTGCTGCAGCCACTGCAGCCACTGCAGCAACTGCCGACGCTACAGCCACCAGAGCCTGAGCAGCCACTGCAGCCTCAGCATCCACTGCAGCCACTGCAGCCCCTGCAGCCTCTGCAGCCGTTCAAGCCGCTGCAGCTGCTGCAGCCGCTGCAGCAACCGCCGACACTGCAGCC
The DNA here is from genome assembly GCF_000499545.2 of Eimeria tenella. Taxonomy (NCBI): domain Eukaryota; phylum Apicomplexa; class Conoidasida; order Eucoccidiorida; family Eimeriidae; genus Eimeria; species Eimeria tenella. Next base: position 76,157 of record NW_013542870.1, read on the forward strand.
GCCAGTGCCTGAGCAGCCACTGCAGCCTCAGCGCCCACTGCAGCCGCAGCAGCCTCTGCAGCCATTGAAGCCGCTGCAGCTGCTGCAGCCACTGCAGCCACTGCAGCAAACGCCGACACTACAGCCGCCAGAGCCTGAGCAGCCACTGCAGCCGCTGCAGCCACTGGAGCCGTTGAAACCGCTGCAGCCGCTGCAACCATTGCAGCCGCTGCAGCCGCTAGAGCCTCTGCAGCAGCAACTTGGGCCTCTGGGCTCAGAGCCACTACCGCAGCTGCTACAAATACCTCAGCAGCAGCTGCCACCAGTGCAGCAGCCTCAGTTGAGCCTGCCTTTGAGGCTCCCATAACAGCAAGAGCAGCAGCAGCAAGCAACACCCCTGGCTGGCTCAAAGGCACTGCAGCAGCAGCTGTCACAGTGTCATTCGCTTGCAGTGCGGATTCAGATCCCCCTGCAGCTCCATGGGAAGCAGCAGCAGCAGCAGCAGCAGCACAGGAACTAGCCAGCTTTTGTCGGTGGCCACAGTTCGAGCTTTCTCCTTTTGCAAGGGCCATTTCAAAAGCAGAGTGCACGGCAGCATGCTTAAGGGCAGCAGCAACAGCAGCAACAGTAGCCAGCAACTCGTCGCTGCTACGCCTCTCTCATCATGGGCAGCTGCTGCAGCTGCCAGCAGCTGCAGTCCTACGGCCAGCAGCAGCAGTCAGCTGGAGACATGCACCATTCTACTGCGTAGCCCCATGCGGCAGCAGCAGACGCTAAGGGGAACCCCGGTGAGCTGCTGCAGTAATTGCAGCAAAGGCAGCAGCAGCTAGTGCTGCTTTCGCTGCTGAGACAGATGCCCAGTGAGTTTTTTGCGTCCAGCAGCCAAGTGCAGCAGCAGCAGCAGCAGCAATTTTGGCAGCAGCAGCAACTTTGGCCGGAGCAGCTTCTCAATTATCCCAATTCAAGCTTCAAGCTGCTAGGCGGCCTCAGGCTGAGCTGCAGCTGCAGCGGCCTTCCAGCTTGCTGCTGCAGCAGCCGCAGTCCCTGCCTTAGTCCCCGCCCTCGTTGCAGCAGAAGCGACCCCCAGTGCTGCTGCAGCATTAAGACTTGCTGCAGTGGCAAATGCGTGGCATAAGCACCAACTGTGACAGGATTCTCTTGCTACCAGGCCGCAGCAGCAGCAGCAGCAGCAGCAGCAGAACCACCTGCTGATGGCAACAGCAACAACCCCAACGGCCGCAGAATCTTCCAACGAATTATTAGCAGAAGCAGCAGCAACATGATGGCTGGCGAGTCTGAAGCAGCTGCAGCTTCTCCGGATATACTGGAACTATTGGAACCGCAGGTGTGTGGCACGCAGCTCCCGAGCACACTCTTGTAAGTACCAGTTGCTGCTGCTGCTGCCGCAGTAGTAGTTACTCTTGCTAATTCAACGAAGGCCACCGCCCTTGCTGCAGCAGCAAGGGCTGTTTCGGCTGTGACAGCGACGCACTGTGCTCGTCGGCTTTACACGAACAGCAGCAGGCGGCGGCAGCACTGGGGACGGCAAATCTACTATCGCCAAAGCAATTGACAGCAATAAACGCAGGAACACCAATACACGCAACAGCAGCCGCAGTAGCCGCAGCAGCAGCAGCAGCAGCAGCAGGTCCACTAGCAACCATGGCACCAGGAGCCTGTGTTGGCGTGCGCGCCTTAGGTGAGTTGAAGCCTCCCACGGCGGGATGTTTGCGTTGGTTCAAATGAGAAGCAGCAGCATAGACTATTACTTGTGCTGCGGCAGCAAAGCAAGTGTGTCGGAAGCAACTCTGCTGCTTCCCCTCTGCTGCTTCCCTACCAGTCAGCCACGCACCCAGCGAGCTGCGCACCGCCAGCACTTTCAATTTGAATTAAAAGACAGTACTTTCACGAATTGTTTTAAGGAATTGTATAATTCATGTTGAGAGACAAAAAAACAGCCCTTAGCACCGGGCACACTGGCGCTGCCGACGCATGCAGTAGCGTGCTAGTGTTGATCTAATACAAGTGGAGTTGCTGCTGCTACTGCTGCTGTTGAGTCGCATTCAAATGTAATTTACAGACAGACACAAGACACCACTGTGGCAAGAGGCGGCCCAGCCCGCCAGGGCCCCACGGTGAGCAGTTCCCTTTGCTGCTGTTGCTGCTATGCTTGCCGCTGCTGCTGCTCCTGCTGCACCCAAGGCTTCGCGGTAGTCCCTCGGACAGGACGGCATCATGAAGCCCCGTCACCGCGGCTCGCCGCAGTCGCAGCAGCAACAGAGCAGCAGAGCAGCTGCAGCAGCAGCTGCTGCACCTGAGCCACAGCAAGTTAGCCCCAGTCAAGCTGGAGCCACAAAGGGGCCACCCTGCACTAGCAGCAGCAAACGCCGCAGCAGCCTGGGCCATTTGTGTCGAACTTGCTGGTCTGCGTACACCACAAGTTACCAGTGGCATATATACCTGCTTGACGCCTTCCTCGCGTGGCTGCTGCTGCTGCTGGTGCTGGTGCTGGTGCTGCCACTGGTCTCGGGCACCACCTTTCCGAAGCACGCCTTCGTTGCTGCCCTTTTCTCCTGCGGCGGCACAGCGGCCCTCACAGGCTGCCTCCGCGCACAGGTGCGCAAGCTGCTGCTGCTGCTGCTGCTGCTGCTGCTGCTGCTGCTGCCGCTGGTTAATGGCGGTGTTGCTCCCTGTTGCTGCTGAGAGCTCCCTTAGGTGCTGGTCTGATAGGCGGTCCATGTGTTGCTGCATGCGCTGCTGCTGCTGCTGCTGTTTGCTGCAGCTCGTGAGCCCGGAGAAGTTCGAGGTGACGGAGCAAAGGGCAACAGCAGACTTCCTCGTTTGCTTCGTAGTGCTGCAGGTTCTGTGTTTCTGCTTCCTTGGGTAGCAGTGGCGAGCAGCTGCTGCCTCCCTGGTTGCAACAGCTGCAGCAGCAGCAATCCCCGCAGAAGTGACAGCGTAGTTCTCTCCTAGGTGCTGAGCTAGGACAGCCACTGCAGCAGATGCCTTGCTGCTGCAGCAGCTGCAGCAGCCACACAACATCGCCTAGGTGCTGCAGCAGACGCCCTGCTGCAGCAGCAGCCGCATAGCAGCCGCTGCTGCACTACAGAAACCGTTGCTGCTGCCTGATCGCGCTTGGGCCCAAGACCAGCAGCAGCAACAGCTGCGGCTTAGCCCCCCTAATCTATTCGTTTTTGCTGGAGTGCAGCGCCGTTGATAACTTTTCTTCTCAAGACCATTTCTGATTTTCGATGCGTGGCGTACGTGCACTTGCAGCAGCAGCAACAGCAGCAGCTGCAGCAGCTGCTCAACTAGATGCGTCGGCACTTTTGACTGCGTAGCTAGGCTGCCTCGGGAGTCTCAGTAGCTTTGCGTGGCTGTCTGGCGAAACGTTTGGCTAGCTGGCTAGCTGCTTTGCCCTGGCTAGCTGCGCTGCAGGCCCTTAGCGCCCCTCAGAGTGGGGCCTCTGCCGCGAGCGCCCCGGGGCAGCTGCAGCAGCAGCCGCAGCAGCTGTGGGGCCCTGCAGGTAGCGGCTGTCTTGTCGCCTGTGCTTTGGCCACTCAGCTCTGACATATCCCCCCTGCTGCCGCCGCAGGTGCCTCCCGTTGTGCTGGTGCTCATGTGCTGCCTCAGCAGCAGCAGAAGCAGCAGCAGCAGCAGCAGCAGGGGGGGGGCTTGGGTGCCGCCGGGCGATGTAGCGTCCCCACGCTTCCTCACCTCTTTCGTAGTCGCGCTGCTGCTGCTGCTGCTGCTGCTGGTACTGCTGCTCCCGGTAGTAGGCTGGGTAGTGGTAGTGTCTTGGGGGCTCAGGAGGCAGCGAAGGCGGCAGGCGACGGTGGTACGGCGGCTCGTAGTGGCTGCGCGGCTCGTGCTGCTGCTGCTGCTGCTGCTGCAGCTGTCTTTGCCGGTGCTGCTGCTGCTGCCCGTAAGCGTGCTGCTCGGGCTCTCCAAAGTACTGGTAATACTGCTGCTGCTGCTGCTGCTGCTGCTGTTGGTAGTGCCTGTAGCCCCTGGGCGACAGCCTCTCTCTATAAAAGTCTGCAGAATGGCTCCGCAGGGAAGCTGATCTACGCCTAGAAGGCAATCTGCTGCGGTGCTCTGGCCCCAGCTGCCTACGCCGCTGCAGCTCTTCTTCCTGCAGCAAAGAGTCTCGTTCCCGCTGCGGCTGCCGCGGGTGGTGCCGCTGCTGCTGCTGCCGCTGCTGTGGGGGCTGCGGCGGCGGCGGTGGCATGCAACGGTGCGCCCGTTCGCGACCTTCCGGGCTGCGCCCACGCCTCCAGTACTGCTGCTGCTGCTGCTGCTGCTGCCGCTGCCGCTCTTGCCTGTACGGCTCTTCGTGCTCAAGGTGCTGCTGACGCCAAAAGTGATAGTCAGAGTGCTGGCTGTGGGGTCCTGACTGCAGCGAGCTGCGTCGTTGCTCGCGGTGCTGCTGCTGGCCGTGCGACCGCCGCTCGTGCTGCTGCTGCTGCGGTTGCTGCCTCCACCGCCGGCTGTCGCCGTGCTGCTGCTGCTGCAGCGGTGGCTCTGCTGCATCGCGTCGCTGCCGCGGTGGCTGCTGGCAGCGCCGCAGCTCCTCTTCGGCCTGCAGCCATTCTTCCTGCTGCCGCTGGCTATGCTGCGAGTGCGGGCGCTGCTGCCCGTTGCAACAGCCGTTCCTGCTGCTGCTGCTGCTGCTGCTCACGCTTTTTATTTGATTGCTCCTCGCCCTAGAGCTGTAGTCGATCGGGCGGTGCTGCTGCTCTCGCCTTTCCTGCTGCTGCGTTTCGTTGGGGGGCAGCGGCTGATGGTGCTGCCACGGCTGCTGGCTTTGCTGCTGCATCTGCTCATGCTGCTGCTCTTCCTCACTCCTTTCTCTTTCATCCCAACCACTATGCTGTGTGTAATGGTCGCGTTCCCTACTGTGGGGTAAAAGAGCGTCTTCGTGCTGTCGCTGCTGCCGCTGCTGCAGCTGCTGCGGCTGCTGCTGCAGCTGCTGCTGCTCAGGTGGCGACGGGGACCTCAACCGCTGCGGAGCGCTTTGCTGGGGGTGAGCGCTGCGGCGCTCATGGGCTCCTGGAGGAGAGCGAGAGGTTAGGCTGCCAGCACGCTGCTCTCGTTGCCACTGCTGCTGCTGCTGCTGCTTGTGCTGCACGAGCAGCCGCTCAGCAGCACGCCGTGCAGCAGCGGCGGCAGCTGCCGGCCCAAACCCACGGAGCTGCTGCGCCGCTCCTCCCGCCGCCAAGAGGTGACAGGCGAGCTGCTGCTGCTGCTGGGTCTGCAGGGTCTGCAACATCTTCAGCAGCAGCCACATCGCAGTGAAGGGTCCAGTTCATTGCATTTGTTTGAGGGCGCAAGAGCAGCAGCAGCAGCAACAGCATGTGCTCGGGGGATCCTCTAGAGTCGACCTGCAGGCATGCAAGCTTGGCGTAATCATGGTCATAGCTGTTTCCTGTGTGAAATTGTTATCCGCTCACAATTCCACACAACATACGAGCCGGAAGCATAAAGTGTAAAGCCTGGGGTGCCTAATGAGTGAGCTAACTCACATTAATTGCGTTGCGCTCACTGCCCGCTTTCCAGTCGGGAAACCTGTCGTGCCAGCTGCATTAATGAATCGGCCAACGCGCGGGGAGAGGCGGTTTGCGTATTGGGCGCTCTTCCGCTTCCTCGCTCACTGACTCGCTGCGCTCGGTCGTTCGGCTGCGGCGAGCGGTATCAGCTCACTCAAAGGCGGTAATACGGTTATCCACAGAATCAGGGGATAACGCAGGAAAGAACATGTGAGCAAAAGGCCAGCAAAAGGCCAGGAACCGTAAAAAGGCCGCGTTGCTGGCGTTTTTCCATAGGCTCCGCCCCCCTGACGAGCATCACAAAAATCGACGCTCAAGTCAGAGGTGGCGAAACCCGACAGGACTATAAAGATACCAGGCGTTTTCCCCCTGGAAGCTCCCCT
>NW_013542870.1:82167-104667 GCF_000499545.2 Eimeria tenella
TCCGCGCACATTTCCCCGAAAAGTGCCACCTGACGTCTAAGAAACCATTATTATCATGACATTAACCTATAAAAATAGGCGTATCACGAGGCCCTTTCGTCTCGCGCGTTTCGGTGATGACGGTGAAAACCTCTGACACATGCAGCTCCCGGAGACGGTCACAGCTTGTCTGTAAGCGGATGCCGGGAGCAGACAAGCCCGTCAGGGCGCGTCAGCGGGTGTTGGCGGGTGTCGGGGCTGGCTTAACTATGCGGCATCAGAGCAGATTGTACTGAGAGTGCACCATATGCGGTGTGAAATACCGCACAGATGCGTAAGGAGAAAATACCGCATCAGGCGCCATTCGCCATTCAGGCTGCGCAACTGTTGGGAAGGGCGATCGGTGCGGGCCTCTTCGCTATTACGCCAGCTGGCGAAAGGGGGATGTGCTGCAAGGCGATTAAGTTGGGTAACGCCAGGGTTTTCCCAGTCACGACGTTGTAAAACGACGGCCAGTGAATTCGAGCTCGGTACCCCCTCTGCCATTTTCGGTATTCTCCAACCATTGCTGCTGCCGTTGCTGCTGCTGCTGCTGTTGCTGTTTGGTCACACACTTTCTGCTGCAGCTGGCGTTGGGAAGCTGTGCAGGGGAAAACCCTAGGTTTTAGGGCTTAGGGTTTAGGGTTTAGGGTTTAGGGTTTCTGAGGGTTAAAAGTATAGCGGCGGGCTGGCTGCTGCGTCTGTGCTAGGGCGCGCTGTAGCGGGACTGCGCTGGGGCTGCATGCGGCGATCAGAGGATAGAAAGGCACTTTTATTGTTCTTTTTTCCTTTTAAACGTTGAAATTTAATTAAATCGATATTTTAATTTAATTTAATTTCAATTTAAACGAGAATCTTCGCCATTTCCGCTGGTCTGCGTCCCAGGGCGCCCCGGCGCCGCCACGCCGCGGCTTGCAGCCGCGCCAGCCGAATTCTTTTTTTTGTTTTTCTTCTTTTTAATTTATTATTTAATTAAATTTAAAATAGTTATTTATTCCTGGTTGTCAGCTGCTGCTGCTGCTGCTGTTTCTGCTCCGCCGACAGCAGCGTTTGTTGCTGCCAGCTACCTCACGCGCATGAGGTGTACGTACACCTCAGCGCCCACTCTCTCCGCGGCCTAGCCCTCTCCGTGTTGGTCATTTAATTCAGTTTGCTGCTGCTGCGCTGCAGAAGCTGTCAGCAGCAGCAGCAGCAGTAGCAGCAAATGCAGGGGCTCGAGCTGCAGCTTGGGTGTGCTGCCTTCAGGGGCCCCGCAGCAGCACGGGGGGCCCCTTGAGCTGCAGCAGCAAAAGTCTCGAAATTGGGTTTATTTTTTTTGTTTCCCCCCCCTTTTTTCCGCTTTTTGGATCTTATTTGCTGCTGCATCTCTCTCTGCTATTCCCTTAGCTGCTGCTAGCAGCTCTTGCGCCAGTTTCTCCTCTTTTTTCCATTTGCTGCTGCAAAATGCTGCCACCGGGAGACCCCGAAGACGCAGACAACTCCATCTTAAGGCGCAAAAGGCGGGCCCCTGCTTCTCCGCTGCAGCAAGCAGCGCAGCAGCAGCAGCAGCAAAGCGAAGATGCTGCAGCACTTGAAGACAGTTTGATGGCGCTGCTGCTGCCAGAGGGGGCCTCAGCAGCAGCAGAAGCAGCAGCAGCAGCAGCAGACTCCGACGCCGCCTCCAACTCCGCCTTAGCGGAGCTCGCGGGGCTCTCCCCCACCGCCCTGGGGGGCCCCCTGGGGCCCCCGGGGCCCCCAGGATCTCCGGGGGCCCCCGGGACCCCCGGGGCCCCCGGGGCCCCGGGGGCCCCCGGGCTCTCCCCCAGTGCAGCAGCAGCTGGGGGCGGGCACGAGCTGCTGTCGGTGGGCGGCGGGGGCGCAGCAGCAGCAGCAGCAGCAGCAGCGGTTGCTGCGGGCGCGGCGCAGCAGCAGCAGCAGCCGGTGCAGGTGCAGAACGTAATAGCCAGCGGGCGGTTCGTGCTGGAGGGCCCGCGGGGGTCTTTAGACCTCCGCAGAATTGCAATTAGCTGCAGATTTGCAGAGTACAACCCGCGGAAGGTGAACGCATGCATAGTGCGGCTGCGGCGGCCGCGCTGCACCGCCATGATATTCCGATCAGGTGCGATTTTCCCCTTTTTCCTCCCATTTGTCCTTTTAACGCTATTTTATTTTATTTTGTTTCTTTTTTCTCTTTTTATGTTTTAAAATGACCCGCAAAATCGCCCGAAAGAGCCCCCCGCGGCGCGTCGTTTTCAGGTGTATAGGCAGCTCTCCGCGCGGCGCCGCCGGCGAAGCTGCTCGCGCGCCGCCGATCTGTCGTCATTTATTTGTTTTTAGACTTTTATATTATTAATTTCTTATTTGTTTTCAATTTTAAAATTAATTTTCGACTCCTTTCGCCCGATTCCGCGCGCTGCAGGCCGAGTTATGCTCACCGGCGCCCAGAGCGAAGCCGCGGCGCTGCGGGCCGCGCGGCTGCTGGTCAAAATGCTGCAGGCCATATTTTGCCCCAAACCGCCTGTTGCTGCTGCTGCTGCTGCTGCTGCGGAGCCGCAGCAGCTGCTGCAGCTGCTGCAGCTGCCGCCGCCGGAGACGCAGGAGGCGCCGGGGGACCCGGCAGCAGCAGCAGGGCCCCTGGCGCTGCTGTCCGAGAGCAGCGAGAGCAGCACTGCAACAGCAGCAGCAGCAGCAGCAGCAGGAGCAGCCTCCGCGCCAGCAGCAGCAGCCGCCGCTGCTGGTGCTGCTGCTGCTGCTGCTGCAGCCCCCGAGCAGCAGCAACTGGCAGTGCGAGAGGGGCCCCCCTCCCCTGAAAAGGCCCTGGGGGCCCCAGCAGCCGCGCAGGGGGCCCCCCAGAGTAGCACAGAGAACTGCAGCAGCAAGCAGATCTGCAGCAGCAAACAGAGCAGCAGCAGCAGCAGCAGCAAACAGAACTGCAGCAGCATAAGGCTCGCGGACTTCGCCGTAGAAAATATTGTTGCAACAGCAGACTGCGGCCTCCCAGTGAGGCTTGAGGGTTTGGCCTTCGACCACAAAGAGTTCTGCAGCTACGAGCCCGAGCTCTTCGCAGGCAGGGTTTAGGGTTTAGGGTTTAGGGTTTAGGGTTTGGGGTTCGGGGTTTGGGAGCTGCGGCGGCCGGGTGCTCGCCCGCTGCTGCGGGCCTGGCTGTGGCGCCTGCTTCGCCGCGCCTCGGCGAAGCAGCTAGGGTTTAGGGTTTAGGGTTTAGGGTTTAGGGTTTAGGGTTTGTGCTGCAGGGCTGGTGTACCGCTACAGCCCCACGCCTTCGCTGAAGGCCGTGCTGCTGATTTTCGTCAGCGGCAAAGTTGTTATAACTGGCTGCCGCGCGGAAGCAGAAGTTGAAGAAGTTTTTAATTCTTTTTTTCCAGTGCTGCTCAAGTACCACACCTAGCAGCAGCAGCAGCAGCAGCAGCAGCAGCAGCAGAGCAGCAGCAGCGGGGGCAGCAGCCAGAGCGGCGGCAGCAGCAGCCAGAAACGCGCCAGCAGCAGCCAGAAACGCGCCAGCAGCAGCCGGAGCGGCGGCAGCAGCAGCGAGAGCAGCAGCGGCAGCAGCAGCAGCGACAGAAGCAGCGACCGCAGCAGCAGCAGCAGCAGCAGCGGCAAGAGCCGCAGCAGCAGCAACAGCCGAAGCTGCAAGCTGGGTCGGACTGCTGCACACAGACTCAATCCAAATCGAGATTTTGCTGCTGCTGCCACTGCTGCTCTTGCTGCGCAGCCTGCTGCTGCTGCTGCCATTGCTGCGCGGTCTGCTGCTGCTGCTGCTGCTGCTCTTGCTGCTCAGTCTGCTGCCAGCAGGCAGCAATGAACAGCAGCACATATAAACAACCACAGAAGTAATTTTTATTTTTTTATTTTAGAAAATATATTCAATCTTTTGCACTAAAAGTAAGATTAGATTTTTGGATTCAAAAATTACTTTTTTGAATTCAACTTCAGTGAGGCTCGGGTGTACGTACACTGGGGGGCCTGATCCCGCGCGGCTGCGCAACGACAGACTGCGCTGAGGGTTCAGGATTCAGGGTTTAGGGTTTAGGGTTTAGGGTTTAGGGTTAGGGGCTCTTTGGGCGGCGGCTGCAGCGGCTGCCTGTAGAAGTGCTGCTGGGGTGTGCAGGTGCGGGCTAGGGGGGAAACAGCGCGTAAAGCTAATTTTTTTTTGATAAATGGATTTATTTTAAATAAAAAAGAATAATTAAAAAAAGTATTTCGAATTTGTGCAGCTTTTAAGCCTCGATCAGCGCAGAGTGCTCGTCGCGTCGGCGCACTGCCGCGGCGTGCGGGTGTGCCTTCGCGGGCGCGGCGGGCTGCGCGCCTTCGCGGATACAAAAACGCCGAAATAAAATCTATTTTTTGTCCTTTTTTGATTTTTCTTTTTAATAAAAGAATCCAAATTCAAAACGGGGAGGCGCAGACGGGCGCGGCGGCCGGGACGGCGCAAACGATCGAGGACCGTGTGCACCACTGCTCTTCGCCCGCGCAGCTGGGGGCTGCGCCCCAGGCCCCTCCACCGCCGCCTTTCGCCTTTAAAACAATTTATATATTAGTTTTTCCGGTTTTAAAAAGCTTTTATTCGCCGCTGGCGGTCTTTTACCGGAAGATCGCGTTGGTTTCTGTCGCCGGTGCGCGCGGTGTATGTACAGCGCGCCGCTGCAGCTCCGCCGTCCAGCGCGGCGTCCACGAGCTTACGCTCGCCATTAAATTCTTTTCTGCGTTTTTTCTTTTTTAAATTCAACTGAAATCAATTTTGGCGCCTCGGAGCAGCGCAGCACCAAGTTTCCCCCTAGTTTTCGCCCCGCCCCACAGCCAGAAGCTGCTGCTGCTGCTCTCTCCCCTGTTTGCTGCCAGCTGCTTTTCAGATATGAGCAGCGCAGCAGTTTGACTTCAATGGCCGGGCTGGCGCTCCGGGGCCTCGAGAGCTGCAGCAGCAAAGCGGCTTCCCGCGGGTGGCTTGCTGCTGCTGCTGCTGCTGCTGCAGCAGCAATGCTCTGCGGCGCCCCAGGGGGCCAGAAGCCCCCCGGTCCCCCTTATGAGTGAATTGGCTCTTGCTGCTGCCAGCAGAAAGCCCTGCTGCGCGGAAGGCAGCAAGTTGTTTGCTGCTGCTGCTGCTGCTTTCGCCTGCGCCTCTGCTGCTGCTGCAGCGCAGCAGCAGCCCGCCTGCTTGCTGCAGGCCTTCAGGTGTACAGACAGGCGCCGGTGAGCTCCCCGCCGAGCCGCTTTTGTTTCTTCATTTCTTTTAATGCCAAATAGAGAAATATGATTCATGTGGAGCCTCTCAGGCGCCTGCGCACTGCAGCAGACGGGCCCGAGGCTTCGCTGCAGCAGCAGCAGCAGCAGCAGCAAAGCCACAGGCCAGAGGCAACAGCAGTATATGTCATTGTGGTGCTGAGCCTTTTGGCCCTGGCCGTTCTTTCTGTGGGCCTTTGGTGGTGCAAGCACGGCTTCGGGTCCCCGCGCCTGCAACCCAGCAGCAGCAGCAGCAGCAGCAGCAGCAGCAGCAGCAAGGTGGTGCGCGCAGCAGCAAAGCCGCGCAAGGGCAGCAGCAACAGCGAAGGCCTCTGGGGGGACTTGGGGGCTTTCAGCACAGCAGCTTTTAAGCCCTGCAGCACTGAGGTGCGGGGAAGCAGCAGGTTGCAGCTGGCGCCGCCCCCGCCTGCTGCAGCAGCAGCAGCAGCAGCAGCAGCAAGCAGCAGCGTCGTGCGGGTGCGCTCTCGCAGAGCGAGAGCAGCAAAGGCGAGGGCCAGGCTGCGGCGGCTGCGCTCGACGAGATCTTTTTGCGGCCTTTGCAGCCAGCCCTACAGCCACTGCAGGCTGCCAGCAGCAGCAGCAGCAGCAGCAGCAGCAGCAGCGGGGGGGGCGGCCGGCAGCAGCACCGACTCCCTCTCGGGGAAGGCCAAGGGCCCGCAGTGTATAGACAGATATGTCTTGGGGCTGCAGATGCTGCAGCGGGCAGCTTTGCTGCGGATAAGAAGGTCTGGGGCTTCAGCAGCAGCAGCGGCAGCAGTTGCTGCTGCTGCTGCTGCTGCCGCGGAGGGCTCCCGGCGCTGCTAGCGCCCGCTCCTAGCTGCCCTGCCGATGCTGCTGCTGCTGGTGGCAGCACTTTGTTTGTCTGCTAGTTGTCAATTTGTTTAAGTTCTGGTATTTTTGAAAGGAGCTGCTGCTGCTGCGGCTGCGGCGCTGAGGTGTACGTACAGCTCCGCAGCAGCGCGGCCTGCTGCTGAGGTGTACGTACACCTCAGCAGCCGCCGCGGCCCCGGCGCCTTTGGGGCTCCATTTGTTTCGCAGAAAAACAAATTTGAAATTATTTGAAGTTTAATTTGAAAGTATTTGAAGTTTAATTTGAAATCGTTTGAAGTTTAATTTGAAATTTGTTTTTAATTCCATTTTTATTTTGAAGGCTCTCAGGTGTACGTACACTGCGCGCTTGTGCGCAGCAGCAAAAATGCAAATTTGAATTTCAAATTTTCACTTTCATTTTTTCAAAAAAGTTTTAATTTGCATTTAAAACAGACAACCAAACAGCGCCACATAACCATTTATACCTCCAAACCCTAAACCCTAAACCCTAGGGCCTCCGGGTGTATGTACAACCACGTAAAAGTGCAGACTTGAGGGATGAACAGAAAATGGATTATCGCTTATTTATTTGTGATGAAAGCAAATAAAATGAAATAAAATAAAATAAAATAAAATAAAATAAAATAAGGCAAAATAAAATAAATTCACATTTGCAACTTCGAAATAAATTGAATGTGCTGCATGCGCGCCTTCAAATGAAGCAGCTTTCTGAATTGAAACAAAAAAGACAAAAAAAATAAACAAACTAAATGATTTAAATAATTCAAATAATTAAAACAATTAGAATAATTAAAAGAGTTAAAATGAAGTAATAATGAATAAAACAATTATAATGGTATTAACAGCAAACAAGAAATAGAGATGCGCAAACAGCTGCAGCGGGGAAAGCAGCACTTAGTTGACTAAATAATTAAACTAATTAAATAAATAATAAAAATAATAAAAATTTAAAATAGTTAAAATAATTCAAAAGAATTTGAATATTTAAATGAAATTAAAAAGTTGGAAAAAAATCCGCCGGCGCTCGAGCTGCGGTGACACCTGGGGTGTCTGCGTAGCTCTTTTTGCTTCTGCGCAAAGCCGGAAGACATTTAATTTCACTTAAATCATTTCATTTAAATCATTTTAATCTTCAAATTACCAAGTAAAGTTGCAATTAAATTCAGTTTTCTTTATTTTTGCCCTTCTTTCCTTTCTTTTCTCCGCAGCACACAGACACACACAGAAAGGGCTTCTAAACAGCTCCTCTCTAGCTAGCTACAGCTAGCTACAGCTAGCTGCAGCTAGCTGCAGCTAGCTGCAGCTAGCTGCAGCTAGCTCTGTCTAATGCTGGCTGGCTCTAGCTAGCTGTAGCTAGCTGTAGCTGGCTTTAGCTAGCTGCAGCTCGCCGTGGCTGATGGTAGCTAGCTAGCTAGCTAGCTGCAGCCAGAGTCAGCTGGGGCTAGCTAGCTGCGGCCGGAACCAGGCAGCTAGCTAGCTGTCGCTAGCTAGCTGCAGCTAGTCACAGCTAGCTGCAGCTAGCCACAGCAAGCTGCAGCTAGCCACGGGTAGCTGCAGCTAGTGCAAGCTAGCCGTAGCTAGCCACAGCTAGCTGCAGCTAGCTGTAGCCGGAGGCACTGCTGGTTCTTCTTTTGCTTCTGCTGACTTGTGGGGTTTTGCTGCTGCTGCCCTTTGAGAGGGAGAGCAGCAGTGCATGTGCGCTGGGGTGTACGTACACCCCGGAGTCGCTGCTGCTGCGAGGAGGGCGTTGGGGCGCAAGCTGGGGTGTACGTACACCCGAGAGATGTGCAGATCTTCCTTTTGCTGCTGCTGGGCGCAGCAGCTTCGGGATTTGTCTTCTGCTGGGGCCTGGGGGGCCCCCGGGGGCCCCCGGGGGTTGTATGTCTTCGAATTTGATTTAAAAAGGATTAATTAAATTAAAAAAACGAAAATAGAATTAAAAAGAGGGAAAGAAAGAAGAAAAAGATGGCGGGCGGCGGCAGCGGCGCAGCCACGGGCCCCAGCTGCGCAGCAGCAGAGCCTGCGAGACCGCCGCAGCAGCAAAGGGCCGAGTGGCTCTTCCTTTTTTGCATCAAAGTTCTTTTTTTGTTTATTTGCTGCTTTTAGATTCACTATTTTGGAGAAAAAAAGGGAAAGAGTTATGTTTGAAGTGGGAAGAGAGCAGCAGCAGGGGCGCCGCGGCTGCGCTCACCGACGGGCGGCGAGCCTGAGGGTCCCGAACGCCGCTCTTCTCCGTTTTTTCGCCAATCAAACGCTCTTATTTAATTAAATTATCAATTTTAAACTTTTCCCCCTTCAATTTCGCAAAAAACAACCGCAGAAACTCTCCTGCGCGCGCCCGACGCCGCCGCCCGCCACCAGCTGTCTGGACACCTCAACAACCTGCACAAACCCGATCTTCTCCGCTGCTGCTCTTCATTTCATTTCTTTTTCTTTTCTTTTCTTTTTCTTTTCCCTTTTTGTCTTTCCAGCGCTGCCCGTGGGCCTCGATAAGCTGCGGGAATGACAGCAACAGCAAACCAAATACTCACCAACTGAATCTGCTGCTGCTGCTGCACACCCCGACTCAAGGCGCAGCCGCCATGCCGCCTGGCCCTCCGCCCGCCCCAGCAGCAGCAGCAGCAGCAGCAGCGCGGCCGGCAGCAGCAGCGGAAGCCGCAGCGGCGGGCGCAGCCGAAGCTGCAGCTGCGCCCCCCGCCGCTGCTCCCGCTCCAGCTCCTGCTGCTGCGGCTCCCCCTGCTGCGGCTCCTGCTGCTGCGGCTTCCCCTGCTGCAGCTCCTGCTGCTGCTGCTCCCGCTGCAGCAGCAGCAGCACGGCCCTCGCGGGATGTCCGCGGCAGCAGCACCCCGGCTCCCGGCGCCAACGCCGGCATTCAGCTCCACAGTTTGCAAAAGGGGCCCCCAGGGAACTGGGGGCCCCCCTCAGGGGCCCCCCCACCCTCTCAGCAGCAGCAGCAGCAGCAGCAGCAGCCGCAGCAGCAGCAGCGGGAGTCGGGGGCGTTGGCTGGGGTCTCCGTCGGCGGCAGCAGCAGCAGCAGCGGGCCCGCCGACTCGTGCTCCGCAGCAGGGCGCTGCTCCGCAGCAGGGCACTGCTGCTGCTGCTGCTGCGCAGCAGCACGGGGGCGAGGCGGCTACGCGGAGGCGCTGTACCGGCAGCAGCAGCAGCAGCAGCAGCAGCAGCAGCAGCTGTGCACGTGGATCGACCGGACGGACTCGAGGCCCCCCGGAGAGTTCATCCGGAGACACGGATTCAGCAAACCTTTTCAAGTTTATCAAGTTGCTTCCTGGGTTTTATTTGCTGCTGACTTGCTGCTGTTCTACTTGGTGGCAGTTCCTGCGGTGTCTGTACACCTCAGGCTGGCCTGTGGGG
This sequence comes from Eimeria tenella, assembly GCF_000499545.2. NCBI lineage: Eukaryota > Apicomplexa > Conoidasida > Eucoccidiorida > Eimeriidae > Eimeria > Eimeria tenella. The sequence continues at coordinate 91,621 of NW_013542870.1, forward strand.
TGCTCTTCGGCTGCTGCTGCTGCGCTCTCTTTTGCCTGGCCTACAGGTGCACTGCAGCAGACCCCATAGACCCTTTGGCTTTTGCTTCCGGGCCTTACTGTCCTGCTGCTGCTGCTGCTGCTGCTGCTGCTGCTGACGCTGCTGCTGCTGCGGCGGACGCGCCCGCGGCCCCGGGCGCGGGCGGCGCGCCGGGGCAGCAGCAGCAGCTGCAGCAGCAGCGCGACCGCCTCGAGCAGCGGGAGGCGCTGCTGCAGCAGCAGCTGCAGCAGCAAGCTGCTGCTGCAGCAGAAGCCACCCGCTGCTGCTGCTGCTGCGGAGGAGTTCTCGAAAGAAGCAAACACTGCCGCTCCTGCAACAAATGCGTCGATGTCTTTGACCACCACTGCGTCTGGATCAACAACTGCGTCGGCAAGGCCAACTACAGGCAAAACCTGCTGCTGCTGCTGCTGCTGCTGCTGCTGCTGCTGCTGCTGCTGCGCTTCTGCTGCTGCTGCTGCTGGGGTTGTTTTTGTCGCTGCGGTTTTCGTGGTGTTGCTGTTTTGTTGTTGTTGTTTTTGTTCCTGTTTTTGTTCCTCTTGCTGCTTTTATTGTTTGTGCTTTTGTTGCTTTTGTTGCTGCTGCTGCTGCTGTTGTTGCTGTTGTTGCTGTTTGTTTTTGTTGTTGATGTTGATGTTGCCGCTGCTGCTCGTGGTTTGCTGTTGCTGCGCATGGTTTGCTGCTTCTGGTGGTTTCCTGCTGCTCTTTCGCTGCTGCTGTAGCTGGTGGGGTCTGCTGCTGCTGCTGCTGCTGCTGCTGCTGCTGCTCACGCGGGCTTTGACCACTGTGCTGCTGATTGCTTTTGCGAGGAGCGTGTTGCTTTTGCTGCTGCTGCTGGCGTTGCTGTTCATGCTGCTGCTGTATCTGCTGCTGCTGCTGGCGCTGCAGCGGATAAATCGTCAATGTGCACATTGCTGCTGCTGCTGCTGCTGCTGCTGCTGCAGGGCGTTTGTGGGCATGTTGTTTGCTGCTGCTGCAACTGTGCTGCTGCTGGTGGCGGTGCCTCTTTACCAAATTATTGCTGAAGCTGTCAGCGGCAGCTGCCGAGAAAACTGGAAGCAAGTAAGCTGCTGCAGCACACACGCGTAGCTAGCTAGCCAGCTAGCTAGCTGGCTAGCTAGCCAGCTAGCTAGCCAGCTAGCTGGCTAGCTAGATGCGTGACTAGCTAGCTAGAGCGCTGGCTAGCTGCTTAGGCAGCTAGCCAGCTAGCCAGCTAGCCAGCTAGCTAGCTAGCTAGCTAGCTATCTGGCTAGCTAGCTGCTGCTGTTTCTCGCGAAGTTGATTAAAATTTGTCTATTTTTTAATTTGTGCTGCACTCTTTATTTGGCAGCAAAAGAATTGGCTCCGTCTTTTGTGCCGGACTTGAAGTGCTCCGCCGCTGCGCCTCGTGCTGCTGCTGCTGCAGCAGCAGCAGCTGCTGCTGCTGCTGCTGATGCTGCATGTGTGTCTTTGCTGCGGCTTTTATTCCACTTGTATCATTGCATGTTAATTATTAAATTGAATTAAGCAAATTAAGTTCATTTATTTAATTAGATTAAATTCATTGAATTAAGTAAATAATTGAATTGCTGCAAAGGCGCCACCAGCTGCGTGTGCTGCTGCTGCTGCTGCTGCTGCTCAGGTCTATGGGGGCTACAATGCTGTGGTGTTTTATTTTGCTGCTGCTGTTCCAATTGCTTTAAATGCCCCCGTTTTGGGCCTCGTGCTGCAGCTGCTGCTGCTGCACCTTTATTTGCTGCGGCACCACATGACTACTTTCGACTACATCACCATGCGCGTTGAGGAGGAGGTTAGCTGCTGCTGCTGCTGCTTTTGCTGCTGCTGCTGCTGCTGCTCCGGCTGCTGCTGATGATCTAGGGCCGCAGCTGGTCGCGATGTGCTGCAGCAGCAGCAGCAGCTGCTGCTGCTGCTGCTGTTTCCGCTGCTGGAGATGAAGTGCTGCTGCTACTGACCGTGGTGACGATCTTGTGCTGCTGTTGTTCTTCGATGCTGCTGCTGCAGCTGCTGCAGCTGCTGCTGCTAGTCTTGATGTGCTGCTGCTGCTTCTGCTGTTTGTGATCTAGTGCTGTCCTTGCTGCTGCTGCTGCTACTAGTGACCTTTTTGCTTCCGTTGGTTTATGGCGCTGTTTGCTTCTCCGTTTGTCTTTCCTCTTGCTGCTGCTGCTGCTTCTTTTGCTGTCGCTCGTGCTGCTGCTGCTACTGCTTTTTCTGTTTCTGCCGCTTTTGCTTTTGCTGCTGCTGCCCTTTTTTGTTTTGCTTTCGTCGCTGCTGCCGTTTCTTTTGCTGCTGCTGCTGCTGCTGGCTTCCTTGCCGTTGCTGCTTCGCGTTTTCTTTCGCTACTGCTGCTGCCGAAGTTGTACGGAACAAGGGAGCCTGCTGCTGCTGTTGCTGCTGCTGCTGCTGCTGCTGCTTGCTGCTGCTCCCAGGTCGAACGAAGAAGCCCCTCAACAAAACACCGGCCCTGCGTGGAGTGGATCGTCATAGACAAGAAGTACAAACCCTAAACCCTAAACCCTAAACCCTACTGGTTTTCTAGTAAAACTGCATTCTTGTGTATATAGTGTTCAAGGGTTTATTATTATTATTATCATTATTATTATTAGTGTTATTATTATTATTATTTGTTTTTTTTATTATTACTCTTTATTATTAATAATTATTACGATTCCTATTATTATTAGTATTGTTATTAATTATTCTTATTAGCAGCAGCAGCAGCAGGAGCAGCAGCAGCGTTAGTGCTGCACAAAAGAAGATGCCGAGGATATTTGCGACCGCCTTTATTTGCTGCTGCAGCTGACATGTTAGTTTTTATTTTTTATTCTTTCAATTGCCTTTATTTGATTTTGTTTTAATTGTTTTTCATTTATTTCCTCCTTGCTGCTGCTGCTGCTGCTGCTGCTGCTGCTGCTGCTGCTCAGGCGACTGCGCCGGGCGCGCCGCAAAGGGAGGGGTGCTGCTGCTGATGTCAGCCAGTGCGGCTCTGTTCAGCAGGTTTGCTGCTGCTGCTGCTGCTGCTGCTGCTCTTGTAGCTGCTGCTGCTTCTGCTGCGCTCGTTGCTGCTACTCGCGTTGCTGCTGCTGCTGCTGTTGTTGCTGCTGCTGCAGCATTAACAACAGGGAAGAAGCGCAGGCTTGCCTCGCGCTTTTTGCCCTTCTCTGCATGCGTTTCTGCTGCCTGATGTACTTGTTAATGAATTTATTTATTTATTTATTTTGTTTCATTTTATTTATTTGTTTGTCTTATTATTTATTTGGTTTTATTTATTTATTTTCATCTTTTTTGTTTGCTGCTGTTTGTCTTGTGTGTCTGTGATGCAGCTGTCTTCTGTTGAGTTGCTGACACCCAAAGCAAACGAGCATCAAGAGGTGATTTTTTGCTGCTGCTGTTGCTGCTGCTGCTGCAGTTGTTGCTGCTGCAGCTGCTGCTGCTGCAGCTGACTGCGTCTTTGTGCTCTTTTTTTGCAGGCTTTAAAAACGAATGACCAGCCGATCGACGCCAACGAGCAGCAGCAGCAGCAGCAGCAGCAGCAGCAAAGTGAACCTAGGGAAGCAGCGGTGCATGCAGTGTAGTTTAGAAGAGCAAGCATTTTGGCGCGCCAGCAACAAACGCTCCAGCTGCTGCTGCTGCTGCTGCAGCTGCAGCAGCTCCGGCAGCAGCTGCTGCTGAAGATCCACCAGCAGGTTTTGCTGTTGCTGCTGCACTTGATGCAGCAGCTCTTGCTGCTTCTGCAGAAGCAGGCGCTGCTGTCTCAGCTGCAGCTGTTTCTTGCAGCAATTGTCACTTAAGCAGCAGCGGCAGCAGCAGCAGCAGCAGCAGCAGCAGCAGCAGCAGCAGCAGCAGCAGCAGCAGCAGCAGCAGCAGCGGCGAGTGTCGCTGCTACCTTGTTTTCATGTGTGTCTTTGTTACTTTCTTGACTGATTTTTGAAGTTTGGTTTGGCTGCAAGCTGGAGATCTGCTGCTGCTGCTGCTGCTGTTGCGGTTGTTGCTGCTGCTCCTGCTGTTGCTGCTGCTGCTGCATTCCCTCCCTACTCATAAAATAAAGATTTAATTCTTGACCGATGCAGCTACAAAAACAAAATTAAAAATAATTAAATAAAACAATGAAATAAATAACTAAATAATTAAAAAATAATTTAAAAATAATTAATAATTAAATAACCAAAGTAAGCCAGACAGCAGCAAATCTCTGCAGCCTTTCTTTAAAAAAATAAAAATGGAAGTTTAAATAATTTTGAAAATTCATTAAATGGACATATATCTTTGAATTACTTGTTATATTTGTTTTGTTGAACAACAAACAAATAATGTTTGTTTATTTATAAACGAATAAATAATATATATTCATTTATAAACAAATAAATAATACATTTATTTATAAAGAAGTGTATGTTATCTATTTGTTTATAAATGCATGCATGCATGCATGCATTCGTGCGTGCATGCATGCATGCATAGCTTCGTGGAAAACAAGTGAATAAACAAATAACTACAAATAAACAAATATTAAAGACTAGAAATAAAATAATGATTAATGAATCCATATAAAGCTGAAGATACACAAAATACTTCTAAGGGCTCTTTTTATTTCTTTGCAAAATAATGCGCAGCAGCAGCAGCGCAGCAGCAGTAGCGCAGCAGCAGCAGCGCAGCAGCAGCAGCGCAGCAGCAGCAGCGCAGCAGCAGCAGCGCAGCAGCAGCAGCGGCAGCGCAGCAGGAAATCTGCTGCTGCAGCGGTGTCTTTTGCAATAGTTTTAGAGAAGAATTAAAGAAGTGTCTATTTATTTTGCAATTTGAGCTTTTGGCGCAGTTTTATTTGGGTGTACGTACACCTCAAGGGTGTAACTTGCATGCAGAAATGCTCGTACACCTCAGGGGTTGCGGCTGAGCTGTTTGTTTTTCTTTTTGTCCTTTTATATTCATTTAATTTTAGGGTTTAGGGTTTAGGGTTTTTATCCACAGATTAAACTATTTTGTGAACTAAAGCTGGAGAAAAAGCGAAAAATAGCGAAAGCCCCGCGGGGGCACTTCGCTTTAAGTGGCAGTGCTGAGGGTCTGCGTCTATAAGGCCCCCGAACTCTTTTCTTTTTCGCAAATATTCTTTTAAAATAATTTTAAATGAACTTTAAATGAAATTCAATTCAAAAATGATTCATAACAACGAGCAGAAAGCTGTACATACACCCGGGAGTTCTGTGCTCGACGGTCAGTTGCCCAGTGGTCCCGCCGGGGTTTTATTTTCTCTTTTTTCCTCTTTTTGCCACTTAAATGATAAATTAGAACTCCAAAATTAATTAAATTTAATTTATAAAACAATTTAAAACATTTAATTCACTTTTAGAGCGAAATTTCAGCCAAAAGAGGCTTCTTTTCCGCCAGCGCTGATCTCGGGTGACCACTGTCGAGCGCAAGAAAGCGTGAGTGGAAAAGGAGAAATAAATGAAATATAAAAAGTAAATAAGTTTAAAATAAAATATTTAAATAATAAATTAATTCAAAATAATAAAAATAAAACAAATAAATCAGAAATAAACAAAATGGAGAATATTTGGTTAATAAATGCATTTCAGTAAAGCTCGTGTACACCCCAAACTAATAATTAAATTCATATTTATTCATTCTTTAAGAATCAGTTTAATTTTAATTTTAATTTTAACTAAATTAAATTCATATCTATTTATTTGATAATTAATTTACTTTAAATATTTATTTAGATTAAATTCATTTTTAATTTTTATCGAAGAAACAGATAGCCACTGCTGCCATTTTGTGCTGCAGCAGAAAGTTAATTAAAATGAATTAATTTAAATGAATAAGAAAATAAAATAAATAAAATTATTAATTTAAAACTAATTTAATGAAGAATTCATTTTAAAATTAAATAAATAATTTCACTAGAGAATAAAAGATCCAGCAGCACAACTGCTTCTGCGTCGTCTTACTGCTGCTGCTGCTGGCCGCAGCAGCAGCAGCAAGAACAGCAGGAGCAGCATACGCAGCAGCAGCACAAACAGCAGGAAAGGAAGCAGCAGCAACAGCAGCAGCAACAAAGGCGACAGCAGCAGCAGCAGCTCCAGCTCCTGCACGGCTCTTGAATTCTGCGCCTCTGAAAGGGAAAATATATTGCTTTTCTTGCTGCTGCTGCTTCTGCTGCTGCTGCTGCTATTTCTGCTGCTGCTACTGCTGCAGCGATATGGCACCAGACCACCTCGTGCACTTCCATCACTAGGCGCGCAGCAGCAGCAGCAGCAGCGGCAGCAGCAGCAGCAGCGGCTAGAACTGCAACAAGAGCTGCTTCAGTAGCAGAAACAAACCCCACAGCCCCAGCAGCAGCAGCAGCAGCAGCTGCTGCTGCTGCTGCAGCTGAGGTGTACAGATACCACACCGGCCCTAGAGTACAGATAAACCAAAAAATGAAAAATAAAAATAAAAATAAAAATAAAAAAAGAAATAAATAAACTAGAAATGTTAAAGGACAACGAACCGCAGCAGCAGCAGCAACAACAGCAGCAACAGCAGCAGCAGCAGCAGCAGCAGCAGCAGCAGCAGCAGCAAAACCACTTCAAGCGAATGGAACTGAAACTCTTCAACAAAGATAAATATTGTTATTTAATGCAAATAAAAGCGAAAGACAAATAAAAGCAAATAAAACAAATAAACAGATAAAAATTAGTAAACAAATAAAAATGAATAAATAAATAAATAAATAAATAAATAAATAAATAATGAAATATAAAATCAAATTAAATTAAATCATTTTGTCCAAAAGTTCCAAAACGCTAAAAGCGTCATTTGCTGCTGCAGCGCAGCGGGAGGTAAATGGGCAGATGGCAAGATAATAATTAAATATAATTAATTAAATATAATTAATTAAATATAATTAATAAAATATAATTAATTAATTATAATTAATTAATTACATATATTATAATTATTATCATAATGGTTATTTTGATCTATTATGAACAGGTTTAAACGCTGGCTGCTGCTGCGCTGCTGCTGCTGCTGCTGCGCTGATGCTGCTGCTGCTGCTGCGCTGTTTCTGCTGCTGCTGCTGCTGCTGAGCTGCTGCTGCTTCGCTGCTGCTGCTGCGCTAATGCTGCTGCTGCTGTGCTGCTGCTGCTGCTGCTTCGCTCCTGCTGTTGCTGCTGCGCCACTGCTGCTGCCACTGCAGCTGCGCTGCTGCTGCTGTTGCTGCTGCGCTGCTGCACTGCTGCTGCTGCTGCGCTACTGCTGCTGCTGCGCTGTTGCTGCTGCTACGTGGCTGCTGCTGCTGCTGCAGTGCTGCTGCTGTTGCTGCGCTGCTTCTGTTGGTACTGCGCTGCTGCAGCTGCTGTCCGGCTGCTGCTGCTGCTGCTGCTGCTGCTGCACTGCTGCTGCTGTCGCTTCTGGGGCCATCTGCCGCTTTTAGAGGCCTCCACATAATCCTCAGTTGCCTTATTGCTGCAGTCTTTAGGCATTTGCTGCAGCGTCGCTGTCTGTGTCTGACTCTGCTGCTGCTGCTTCTTCTGCTGCTGCTTCTGCTGCTGCTTCTTGATCTGTATTCTCCTCGTGCTGCTGCTGCTCCTCCTCCTCCTCTTCATCCTCTGTTGCTGCTGCTGCTGCTGCTTCGTCATCAGAGTCCTGCTCGTGCTGCTGCTGCTCCTCGTCCTCGTCCTCCTCCTCCTCCTCCTCTTCTGCTGCAGCAGCAGCAGCAGAAGGCAGCAGCTCCTCCAGCAAGTCTTCATCTCCTGCTGCATCTTGCTGCTTCCTTGCTGCTTCCAAATAAAGTGCAGCAATTTGCCGCTGCACATCGGGGCCCAGGCGGGGCACTGCGAGCCGCAGCAAATTGAGGTCTTGGGGGTCCCGCTGCACCACTTTGCTGCTGCTGCTGCTGCTGCTGCTGCTGAGGCGCTCCACAGCAAGCAGCACTTCGGGGAAAAGGTCAGGACTGTAGCTGCTGGCTTTTAGTTTGCAGCAGTATATTAAAGCTTGCTGCTGGGGGCCCCCCTGGGGGCCCCCAGGGGCCCCCCGGGGGGCCCCGGGGGGGCCCCCCTGGGGGCCCCCCGGGGGGCCCCTCTGGGGGCCCCCCTCTGTGAGGCACAGCAGCACGCAGGGCAGCAGCTCGGGGCCCCCCCCCCGCAGCTGCTGCTGCTGCTGCTGCTGCTGCTGCGCAGCTAAAACGCACAGCAGCCGCAAATAAAAAGAACAAGCAGCAAAGGGCGGACAGTGCCGAACTGTCAGCAGCAGCAAGTTCTGAGAAGTGCTGCAGCGCAGCAAGTCCATCTGCAGCCGCAAACCCCAAACCCTAAACCCTAAACCCTAAACCCTAAACCCTAAACTCTTGAGCCAGAAGACGTGAAAATAAGTCCTGAATGTGTACATCCTTTGCGATAAACCCTCAAGGCCTGAGTTTCAAAGCCTCAGCCGTAAAACCGCAAACCCTAACCGCCAAACCCTAAACCTAAACCCTATTTTAGGGTTTACCTGCATGAATATTTGGGCCAGCTGCGACTTCAGCAGCCGCTGCCCCTCTTGGAGCTGCTGCAGCGCTGCTGCCTTCTCTGTGATGGACGCCGTGGTGAGGCTGCACACACATGCTGCAGCAAACCCTGCTGCTGCTGCTGCTGTCGCTGCTGCTGCTGCTGAAGTTGCTGCTGCTGCTGCTGCAGGCAACAGTACCTTTTGAGAAGCTGCAGGGCGTCCACGGCGTTGCGGCGAGCGGCCAAGAGCGGGTCCTCCTCTGCAGCAAACAGCAGCACACTGGCTGCAGCAGCCCGTGCTGCTGCTGCTGCTGCTGCTGCTACTCCTGCTGCTGCTGCTGCTGCTGTCTCACCATTGCGCCATTTAGACAGGACAGCAGCCAGCAGCCAGGCGGCGTCTGTGCTCGGCACTGAAGAAAAGCTCCCCCGATGCTTTGCCTGTCGCAGCAGCAGCAGCAGCAACAGCAGCAACAGCAGCAACGGCAACAGCAGCAGCAGCAAGAGCCGCATGGAGAGTATGAGCAGCTCAGCAACAACCGAAGACCCAGCGCCGAAAGCCCAAACACAACTGCTACTGTTGCTACTCCTGCTGCTGCTGCTACTACTACTGGTGCTGCTGCTGCTGCTGCTGCTGCTGTTGCTGCTGCTGTTGCTGCTTACGTCATCAGTGTGTCTAATCCAGTTAATGCAGAGTCTGTCAGGCAGCGAGAGGGTCTGCCTGAGGTAATTGAAAACCGTTTGCTGCTGCCGCTGCAGCAGAAAGCAGCAGCACCGCAGTTCTCCACCAATTAATCAATTAATTAATTGATTAATTAATTAATTAATTAATTATCTATATATTTATTGTTTAATATCAATTACTTTATTGAAGATGAGAGATTTTCTAGCTGGATCTGTAGAGCCGTAGGCAGCAGCAGACAGGCGACTGCTCGCAGCAGCAGCAGCAGCAGCAGCAGCAACTGTTCAGACAGCAGTCACAGCAGCAGCATCCGCAACAGCAGCGCCCACTGCAGCAGCAGAAGCAACACCCGCAGCAGCAGCGCCCACAGACGCACTACTCAGCAACACCAGCAGCACCCACCGCAGCAGCAGCAGCAGCAGCAGTAAGCTGCTGCAGCACACACGCGTAACAGCAGCAGCAGCAGCACTTACAGCAGCAGCAGCAGTACACAAAGCAGCAGCAGCACCCACAGCAGCAGCAGTACCCACAGCAGCAGCAGTACCCACAGCAGCAGCAGCACCCACAGCAGCACCCACAGCAGCAGCAGCAGCACCTACAGCAGCAGCAGCAGCAGCAGCAGCTCACTGCAGAGAGTCCTGAGAAGTGGTGCTGCATGGCGTGGCACTCAATGCCGCAGCTAACTCTGAGTTTGTTTTGCAGCTGCTGCAGCTGCTGCCGCCAAGGGCCTCTTTGCTGCTGCTTCTGTCTTACGAAAAGGTCGCAGCTCAGCTGCAGCGACTGCGCCAAGCAGCTGTACGTACACCCCAACTCCCGCAGCCGCTGCTGCTGCTGCTGCTGCTGGTGCTGCTGCTGCTGCCGTGGAGCTGCTTGGCTGGCCAGCTAGCTAGCTCCCTGACTAGCTAGCAGTTGCTTCGCCAGCTAGCTAGCTAGCTGCCCGATAAGCTATCAGATACTTGGCTAGCTAGCTAGCTAGCCAGCTAGCCAGCAGCAGCAGCAGGGACGGCAGCAGCAGCTGCTGCTGCTGCTGCTGGTCTGTGCAGCTCTATATATCAATTTATTAATCTATTTATCATCATTTATTATTATTATTCATTATTCATTATTATTTAATTAATTATTTATTTATTTATTTATTTATTTTTATTTGTTTATTGGCCCCACCCGTTCCGCAGCAGCGGCAGCAGACCAGCGTCGGCGTCGTCTTCGACAAAAGGGCTGCAGCAAAAAAAGATAATAAAATTAAAATTAAAAATTAAATAATCAATTAATTAACGATTAAATAAACAATTACTAGCTAGCTAGTCATTTAGTTAGTTAGCTAGCTAGCTAGCTAGCTAGCCAGCCACCTATTTATCCATTTAGCTGGACAGCCAGCCAGCTGCTTAGTCAGCTAGCTAGCTAGTCAGCCAGCTAGCTAACCAGCTAGCTAGCTAGCTAGCTAACTACGAATTGGCTAGCTATCTAGCTAGCTAACTACGAATTAGCCAGCTAGCTAGCCAGCTAACTACCACTTAGCGAGCTAGCTGGCTAGCCAGCTACTAATTAGCTAGCTAGCTAGCTAGCTGCCTAACTAGCTACTTATTAGCTAGCTAGCTAGCTAGCTAACTACTAGTTAGCTAGCTAGCTAGCTAGCTAACTACTAGTTAGCTAGCTAGCTAGCTAGCTAACTACTAATTAGCTAGCTAGCTCGCTAGCTAGCTAGCTAGCTAGCTAGCTAGCTAGCTAGCTAGCCAGGGGTGAGACTGACAAGGAGGAGACGTTGACGGCTCGGATGGAAAGGACCCAGTCGTTGTGTTCTTCGCTGTCTATACACCCCAAGTGCAGCGCAGCAGCAGCAGCAACAGCAGCTAAGAAGCAGCAGACGCTGCCCTCTATTGGGTACAAAGGCCGCAGCGCCTGCAGCAAAGCAGCAAACGTTTTGATTTATTTAATTCATTTAATAATTCATTTAATTCATTTAATTATTTTGTTTTATTTCATTTGTTTTATTTTATTTCATTTGTTTTTGCTTTTTAAATAAATCTTTCGCTGCTTTTATTATGCTCACGCGCAAATGAGCAACGCAAGCAGCAAACTGCAGCAGCAGCAGCAGCAGCAGCAGCACAGTCACGTAGAGCAGCAGCAGCAGCAGCACAGTCACGTAGAGCAGCAGCAGCAGTGGCGCAGTGATGACGCGCAGCAGCAGCCGCAGCAACTGCAGCAGCAACTGCTGCAGCAGCTGCTGCAGCAGCAGCAGCAGCTGCAGCAGACCGACCATGGCCAGGAGCATCGCCTGGGGTTTGCCGCAGTGGGAGCCTTTGCTGCTGCTGCCGGCTTCTGCTGCTGCTGCTGCTGCTGCTGCTGCTTCCACTTCTTCTGCTTCTCCGGGCTCCACCAGCAACAAAAATTGCTCCTCCTGCGCGCACAGCAGCAAATAAAGCAGCAGCAAATAACACAGCAGCAAGTAAAACAGCAGCAAATAAAACGGCAGCAAGTAGAGCAGCAGCAAAGGAAGCTGAGCTGCTGCTTGCTGCAGCGCTGTCAGAGGCAGCAGCAGCAGCCCAGCTAGCCGCAGCTAACCAGCTAGCCAGCTAGCTAGCTAGCCAGACAGCTAGCTAGCTAGCCAGCTAGCTAGCTACAGTAAGGTCTTTGCAGCATAAGAAGCACAGACTCAATCAGCAGCAGCAGCAGCAGCAGCAGCAGCACCGGCAGCAGCAGCAATGGCAACAGCTGCAACAGCAGCAGCAACAGAGTCAGCAGCACCTCCAGCAGCAGCAGCAACGGAGTCAGCAGCACCTGCAGCAGCAGCAGCACCGAAATCAGCAGCAGCAGCAGCGGCAGCAGCAGCAGCAGCAGCAGCAGGTGATGGTGTTACCTTGATTAGAGCTGGCAGCACGGGCCGTCTCGAGTCAATTATAGCAACTTTGATATTTTTTCGAATTGCTGCTGCTGCTTTCTTTTTATAATTTTCGATTTTGCTGCTGCTGTCTCTGTCGAGGGCGTTGAAGTCTCCAGCTGCAGCAGCAGCAGCAGCAGCAGCGGAGAGCCCCAGCTGCTGCTGCGCGCGCTGCTGCTGCTGCAGCAGCAGCAGCAGCTCCGCCTCTGCTGCTTCTGCTGCGCTGCGCTGCAGCAGCACATCTGCAACAGCAGCACAAAGCCGGGCAGAAGCTGCTGCTGCAGGGGCCCCCAGCCCTATAAGGAAAATGCGGTCATAGAGGGGGAGGCGGGGGCCCCCCTGCTGCTGCTGCTGCTGGCTGCTGCTGCTGCTGTACCAGTAGCTGCTGCTGCTGCTGCTGTACAGGTAGCTGCTGCTGCTGCTGCTGCTGGCAGCAACAGACAAAGACACTGGAGCTGTGCTGCTGCTCTTTGCTTCCACCTGCCGGTCCAGCCACAGCAGCACGTCGGCAGGGCCTAAAGCATAATAAATAAATAAATGAATAAATAAATAAATAAATAAAAGTAACTAATTAATTATTTAACGATAATTAATTGCAGATAATTTGATATTAGTGGGAGGTAGTGAAGGTGCAGCAGCAGCGAAGCAGCAGCAGCGAATCCGCAGCAGCAGCAGCAGCAGCACGGCCAGCAGCAGCAGCACGATCAGCAGCAGTATCTGCAGCACAGTGAGCAGCAGAAGCAGCAGCAGGATGAACAGCAACAGCAGCAGTAGCAGCAGGATGAGCAGCAGCAGCAGCAGCTAGATGAGCACTAGCTGAGCGAACAGCAGCAGAAGCAGCAGACAAAGCAGCAGCTGCAGCACAATCAGCAGCAGCAGTAGTCCGGAAGCAGCAGCAACAGCAGCATACTGAGCAGCATCAGCAGCGGCAGAGTGAACAGCAGCAGCAGCAGCAGTCCAAGCAACAGCAGCTGCAGAAGCACAATAAGCAG